>NC_061854.1:6499940-6512440 GCF_019202785.1 Penaeus chinensis
CGTTCACGCAGGCGCAAGAGGGGAAGAAGGTAAGGGGGGAAGGAGAGGAAGGGGAGGAGGGGGAGTGGAGGGAAGGAGAGGGGAAGGGGGAAGTAGGTGGAGGGCGGAGGAAGGGAAGGGGGGAAGGAAGGAAGGGGGAAGGAAAGGGAGGATAGGAGAAGGGTTAGGGGAAGGGGCAAGGGACAAGGGGGAAAGGGGAGGAAGAGTATTGGGTAAGGCGGAGGGGAGGAGGAAGAGGGAGGGGAAGATGGGTAGGAGGAAGGAGGAAGGAGGAAGGGCACAGAGGAGGGAGGAGGGGAGGAGGAAGGGGGGGAGGGGAGGGGAGGAAGGGGAGGGGAATGTTAGGGGGAAGGGGAGGAAGGGGAGGGAGAAGATACATGAAACTCGCGAAATATTTAGTTGTAAAAAACAAATACATTAACTTTTTTCAGCAGCTGGAAACTCCCCATTTTATAATGTGCGTACATACATACGGACATGTACAATGTGTGTATGTATGTGTGTTTATGTGTTTGTGTGATAGATAGATAGAAGATAGATAGATATAGATAGATAGATAGATAGATAGATAGATAGATAGAGAGAGAGAGAGATAAAGAGAGAGAGAGAGAGAGGGGGAGAGGGAGAGGGAGAGGGAGAGAGGGAGAGAGAGAGAGAGAGAGAGAGAGAGAGAGAGAGAGAGAGAGAGAGAGAGAGAGAGAGAGAGAGAGAGAGAGAGAGAGAGAGAGAGAGAGAGACAGCAGAGACAGAGACAGACAGCAGACAAACAGTCCGACAGACAGACGAAGCCAGAGACAGAGAGAAAGCACAAGGAAGAAACACGCAAAGAAACAACGATCCAATTTCCTTTTTTCCTTTTTTTCTTTTTTTTTTTTTTTTGCTTTTTCTTTTTTTAATCAAAAACCCAGGGCATACCACATACAGTCACACCCTGGTATGCCAACCACTTCTCTCGAAGATCGGCAGCCAGACGCTTCTAAATCAAAACTATGCACATAAAAATCCCGGCCATGCTAACCCCCTGCCCCCCCCCCCCTCTGTACCGTCATTCACGATGAGATTAGCTCGACAGTCGTACTCTGTTTTTCAGTTCTTTGGGATTGTCTAGCATCATATAGACTGCTTCGCTCCTTTATCTAGAGCTTCAGACAATTTCTGTCGGTCCTGCTTCTGCTTCGGAATTCGCTCGTTCTTTCCAGCGATGCATCTTACCACCTCTATATCTTTGCGAATCGCCTTCGAGGTCTTCATTCATCAACATCGTATCGTTCCCAAGGACTAGGGCTACATCTCCTGTTTCTCCCTATCTAACAAATCCAGGACGACCGCTACACTGAGTTCTCACCACTCCTCCCTGACCCCCAACCCCCCTCCTCCGCATACGCGACAATCACTCGAAAAAGAAAATGCGCGCGGAGGAAAAACGCAGCAAAACTTGACCGTCGGTATGTATGCGGAGAGATCCGGGCGATAGACGAACGGTCAGCGAGGTTTCAGTGCTGCCGGATTCCCCTTTTTGCATCTACTTTGAGGATAGCACATCTCGATGGAGGCAGAAGCTTTAATCCCCCTCACTGATTTACGAGTTCTAATGTTGGACGTCGAGGGGGAGGGACGCACGTGCACAGTTCTCTCTCTAATCTCGTTCGCCTGCTCTGTGATCTCTAACTACTTTGCTCTAGTTCTTTCTCTTTCTCTGTCTCTGTCTATCTCTGCTCTTCTACTACTCTCTCTTCTCACCTCTTCTCTCTCGATCTCTCCTCTCTCTCTGTCTCTCTCGTCTCGCTCTCTCTCACATCTTCTCCTCTCGCTCACGTCACTCACAACGACTCTCACTCTCCCGAGCTCTCTCCCACCTCTCTCCTCGCATCACTCACTCTCTCTCTCTCAACTCCCCCACCTACCTCCCTTCCCCCCCCCCCCGAATAAAGAACATTATTAGCCCGTATCCCCGAAAACAATAAAATGGCACCGATAGAGAAAAGCACATGATGAAGAAATTAGCAAAACAATAACAACAGCACGAGCGTTCCTTTTATAGAATCCTCTATAGGCCTACCCGCTGTCATAAAGGAAATACTTTTTTTTTTTCTTTTGCTATAGCATTAGTAGGTCAATTCGCTTGCCTCAAGCATCATCTTTTCCCTTCCTTCCTCTCCCCCCTCCCTCCTCTCCCTCCTCCTATCCTCTTCCACCCCAGTCCTCTCTTCCTATCTCCTCTCCCTCTACTCCTCTCCGGGGGGGTTCACTTCCCTCCCGACTTCATCCTTTATCCCTACCGCTCCTTTCCCCCTCTCTCCTCCCTCCTCCTTCCATCCTTTCTCCTTCTTCCCTTCTTCCTCCTTCTTCCTCCTCCCTCCTCCTCTCTTCCTCCTTCTCTCCCCATTTCCCAAGCTTTCCAAGGATCCTAAAACTTGTTCTAATTTGCCACGCGTGTCCGGAACGTTCCTGACATACGAGTGTAAGGACTTCAGGATACGCCTTGTCCGACAAGTTTCGATTTCATGGGTAAAGAATCAGGAATCTTGGGAAAAAGGAGGGGGGGAGGAGAAGGAGGGGGAAGAGGGGAGGAGGAGTGGGAGGGGGAGGGGGAAGAGGGGAGAAGGAGGGGGAGGGGGAAGAGGAGAGGGGGGGGAGGGAAGGGGGAAGAGGGGAGAGAGGGTGAGGGGAGTATGAGGGGGAGAAGAGGATGAGGAGCGGGGGGGTGAGAAGAAGGCGGAAAAATAGAATGAAAAGGGAATAGGAGGAGAATGGATAGAGGGTTTACGACGAAGACGGAAAACTGAGATGAAAGAAGAATCAAGAATAAAAGTAAATATAAAAATAATAATAATGAAAATAAAAATAGAAAAATAGAAAGAAAAAAAAAATCGATCAGAATAAGGAGAGGAGGGGAAAGATGTAAAAAGAAGAATGAGGGGGAGGTGGGGGCTGAGGCGAGAACAAGCGCGCATGAACGCAATTAAAAGCCCTGCTGTTTCCCCGACTAGCCTTACGCATTCAGACTCGTTAAACCCCGAAGAACAGATCGAGCGGCGCTCCTCTTGGTCCCGGAAAGACTCGCTTCCTCTGATATTCAGTCTGAGATTGACAGAATAGGGAGGAGCGGATGGAGGAGAGAGAGGGGGTAGAAGGAGTATTGAGGGAGGGAAGATGAATGGAGAGAGCGAGGGGGAGAGTGGAGAGAGGAGGGGGAGGGAGGGCCGGGATGGATAACGAGAGAAGAAATCGAGAGAGAGCGAGAAATCGCTACCCGAGCGCCGCGCCTCTCTGCCGAGCTCGTCGAGCTTCTCTCGCCGCTCCCGGCGCCCTCTCCCTCCGCTCTCTCGAGTCCACCCGTCCCAACCCTGCCCCCCTTCCCGCATGCCCACACACCCCCCCCCACCTCCCCCCCCCACCCCCCACCCCTTCCCCCCCTCCCGCCTCCTCCCACGCACTAACCCCCGAGACCGGACCCCACCTCGAACCCCCCGTCCCGCCCCCCAGCCTCCCCCCCCTGCCGCAAACTCCCCCAACACCCAGATTGTCCAGTCCTACGCCTGTGCTCCTACCCCCCACCACATCCCCATCCTACCTGGCTCCTCCCTTGCTCCCCCCCCCGCCCCCCTCTATCCACCTTCATCCAGCTCCCCCAACCACCCCCTCTGGCATAGCGCCCCAAAAATCCCCCAAGCAACCAAAGCACGATGGTGCACCCTCTACCTTACCCCCCCCCTCCGTCCCTCCCCCTCACCAACCATCAAATCATCTCAACTCTTCATCTAATAGAACTTAAGTAATATCTTACCACTCAACATACTCCGTTCCTCTCACCACTCCCGCACAAACTACTCTTCTCCTTCATCACTTCTTACTTACTTCTATCAAATCTTCTACGAACAACAACCAACCTACTCTACATCCATAGCCATACAATCTTCAAACAACATCAACTTCTATTTACATCTCTAACTTCTCCACCTCCTCCTAACAATCTATTCAACCTCTACCCACCTCTTCCCCTCCTTCTCCACATAACCCTCCAATACTTATATATTTAATTACTCTCCAGCCACGACCGCCCCCACAACGCACGACCCTCCCCCCCTCACACCCCCACCCCCCCCCCCACACTACACCCCCAGAACCCACCCCTCACGCACCCCTGCCACCGAGACACGTTTGCGCGGAGAGTTAAAACTGGGACGCTTTTAAAAGAAAATCTGTCCTTTTAAGCGCTTTAGTGTCTCTTGATTCATTAATTCACTTTCTTTATCTCTATCCAGAGACAGAACACAAGAGACGAGAGAGCGAGAAAGAGAGAGAGAGAGAGAGAAGAGAGAGCGAGAAGAGAGATGAGAAGAGAGAGAGATATAGAGAGAAGAGATGAGAGGAAGAGAGAGAGAGGAGACGTGCGATAGAAGTAGCGGCGAGAGCGAGAGAGATAGAGAGATGAGTGTGTGAGGTTGGGGTGGGAGGGGGGGCGGGGGGGGGCGTATGGTCATTTTGGTTGTGTGAGCACCGCTCTCTCTCGCTGCGTGCTTCTCTCTCTCTGTCTCTGTCTCGCCTTCTCTCTTCTTCTGCTTCGCTTCTTTCCTTCTCATCTCTCTCGTATCTTCTCTCCTCCCTCCCCCCCCGCCTTCCCTCGTCTCTACTCTCGCGTTTGTTTTTTTTCCCCCCCCCCCCTCCCCCCCCCCCTGTCTCCCTTCTCTCTCTCTCTCTCTCTCTCGCCTCTCTCTTCTCTTCGTTCTCTCTGCTCGCTCTCACTCTCTCTCGTCTACTCTCTCATTCGCGCTTCTCTCTCTTTTCTCTCGCGTCCTTTCTCTCTCTCCTCCCCTCCCCCCTCCCCGTCCCTCCCCTCCCCTCGTCCCTCCCCATTCCTCCCTCCCTCCCCCTCTCCTCCCCCCGCTCTCCCGCACCTTCTCACTCTCTCCCTCTCCCCTCTCCCCCCCTCTCCCCCTACTCTCACCCCTCGCCTCTCTTCCCTACTCCCCCTTCAACCCTCTCTCTCGTCCCGTCTCTCTCCCCTCCCCCCTCCCCTCCCCGCCCCGCTCTCCTGCTCTTCTCCTCTCTTTACTTCTCTCCCCTCAATGCAACAAATCCGAATACACTCTCCCCGTCTGTGCTTCCCATGTTTGTTCGTTATAGCCCTCCCCTGCTTATTTCTTTTCTTTTTTTTCCGCTTCCCCTACGAACTACAAACATATAAAACCCCGAAAACAAACAACCTCAAAAACAAACACAACCTTAGCCACCAGATAAAAGTCTTCTCATCGTGGAACAATGAAAAGTTAATAATACTAATTTAATTAACTATTATATGAATAATCATAGAAATTGATAAGTCACTAAAGTACATCTAAACTTACACTTACATGACGAAAAAAAGATCAGCCCAACAACAATCATGAACATTTCCCCCTACCCCGTCCTATCGTTGTAGTGCTGATAGGGTCGAGACTAGAAACCAAAGCATTTGTATCTGAACACGACACAATAACACACAAGCACGGATCACGAGGGTCACGAGATACACAAACACACACAGCAAAACACAGTAGCACCCACACAGATCACCCCCACGTATATTCACACACCCACACACACACACACTACAATTACACACCCACACACAAAAATCAATAAATAAAATAAAACACACTCAACACACTCACAATTCACTGATAGCAAATCTGCGCAGTACAAAGACACACACACTTATCGAACTAGAACACAAAACACCGACACTAAATCACAAACACACAAACGAACACACAAAACAGCCCCCCCCCCCATTCCCTCGGCCCCCTGTCAGCCACCCTATCCCGCGCCCTGTCCCTTACCCAATATCCAAATCCTATAAGATAGAATTGAATAGGCCAACAGCACCCACCTTTAAGGACAACATAACTCTAACATCAACCCGAATACACTCCCACCTCCCTCAAACATAACACCATCCAACGTCATTCGCCAAATGCCTACCGGACGATTTCGTATCCCGCTGACACCGGATCCCCCACCCAACACCCACCGTTGTACGTCACAGTGGTATCTAGTAACCGTTCCACGCCCAACCGCCACCGGTTAACCCCTGATCCGGTAGACTGATTCATGTCGCTACGCACACCGGCCCCCCGACTAGGCCCTGTACTCCACCCCTCACTCTCTCACTCTTCCATTCATCCCCGATCTCTGCGTCTTCCTCTGCCCTTCCTTCCGTTCCTGTATCTTCCCCCTTCCTCCTCTGCTCCTCCACCAACACACAGTCGCTTCCACCACCCCCTCCCCACTCCCTTTATCCTCCGCACTCCCCCCCCTCTCTTCCTCTTTCTTCCTTCCCTTGGCTCCCACCTTTCTTTCCTCCTGCTCTTCTTCCTCCCACCTACTCCCCACCAAAAACAACACAACCAACTCTACTGACATGACAACATACTCGATCAATCAGGCACGGCCACAGCGACATACCCTTAAGCCCCTATAGACAAACAAACATAGACCTACTCACCAATACCACAACCTTACACAGAAGCCTGTACTTCTACTCAATCTACTCGTTCCTTTCCCCAACACATTATCCACGATAACACACCATAAAACTAACCCACCTAAAACAAAGAAGTATGAAAAACTAACAAACAATACCTAATCGAGTACTAACCTAAAAAACAAACCCCACAAAAATCAAAACTAGACTACACAAACAACACTACACCAATCTCAATGTACCAAAACAATCTTCTTGCCTATATCCCAATCCTCAAACAGAGACTACTCTATATTTTCCTACAAACCCATCCATAATCTAACCCATATCCAACTACCATTTGCCTTACATCCTTCCATCCTATCCTTTCCGTTCCTCCATCCAACCTTCCTTCCTACCATCCACTTCCTTCCTTCCAACCACCCTTCGTCTACCCTCCTACCAATCTTTTTCCCCACCCACCATCAACCTACCATTCCATCCGACCATCCTATCCTACCTAACTCATCGCTCCCAACCTACCATAGCCTATCCTTCCTTCCATCCTTCCTATTTTACCCTCCCTCCTGACCTTTCCCAACGCCTCCATCCTTCCTTCCCCTCCATCCATCGGCTTTCCCACCATTTCTCCCTTCCCCCTTCATTCCTTCACTCCGCCCTACCACTATCCCTTTCCCTTCGTATATATGAAATGCTTATTGAATAACCTACATACACCCCTTGAATACCCCCGCCCAAAAAAAAATCGGAAAACATAAGGAACACGTATGGCCAAACTCAAAGACACGGTATTATCCTAACAGAACTAGACTGGTAAAAAAGAAAAAACAAACATATATATCATATAGTTTGGCAACCGTGGCAGATCCTCAATTCACACACGTTACATAATTAATTAATTGAAATAAAAATCGACTCAGTCTGTACAAGCCGACCGATAAGGTATATTATAAGGCTTAATCTTTTCCTATTCTCCTATAACCTGTCCATACTCCAAAAATTATGTAATCCTCTAACAATGAATATATATTGTCCTTTACGATGATCACATAGTTTATATATTAGATTTTGATATATTGTGTTAATATAATTAATTACTAAATCACAATCTCTATCCCACACTAGCATAACTACACAATTACTCGTAGAAATCATATGCCGCCTATTCCCAACCCACCTTCAAAACTTTACTACTTAAACTCCTTAACCACTCCCCAACAATAAACCCACAAAACCACAAACCTATACCCCTCCTTGCCACCCCTCCCACAGTCTTTCCTTCCCCCCACCCCTCACCTCCAATCACATCCCTCCTACCCACTTTATTCTTCTCTTACCTCTTTCATTTTCCACCCTCCCTCCACCCCCTCCCTCCCACCCGCTCTACCTTCCCACTCCATCAGCCTCCTCCACCTTTACTCCCCTCACTCCCCCCCCCCCCAACTTCCACCTCCCTCCCCTCCACCTCACCCCTTTCATCCCCACTCACCTAACTCCCGTCCGCGTTTCACCCCAACAAACACGGCCCACGCGCAGGTTCGATCTATTAAGCACACCCCCCCCCCCAAACCCTACCCGCGCCGACACTAATCCCCCGCATCATCCCGCTGCGAGAAGACAAATCCCCAGCCAACCAACATCACCCTGCGCCCAAACGTGTAAAGACACATGCATCTCTGACCACTCACAGATTTCCCATGTTTTAAATAAACAAAGTAAACGCAGGAGGGGGACCTGGAGACTGGATGTTGCTCAGATTCTTCAAACTATCCCTCGAGCATAAATCCGCCTTCCTTAAAAAAGCTACATTATGACAGTCGTCCCCCAGACCCTGCGAAGAGCACAGTATCCAGACACCCTATACTCCACCACGATTCTCGTCTGTATAGAGCTTTGCATCTGGACACAATCACGAGCGTGTTGAGCAGCAATTGCATATCACTACAATTCTATACTAACATCTAAACTACCACCCTCACTCGTAGCGCGCACCATCCCATCCCCACACAAAACAGCTCAGCCCCTCTAGAGCCCAGCCGACCTCCTCAAAAAAGCGACCACTTCACCCAACTTACACGATCAAACTACGCCCCCCCCTAACGTGGTAGAAGACCAGATCTATCCCCCACCAACGCCCTCCACCACCCCTCCCATCACACCCACGGAGCTCCGATCCCCCTTCCAACCCCGCACCCAAAAGAGCTCCCCGAACCCCCCAACCACCTCACCCCCCACCTACTAACCCGTTGAATCGAATGTCAGCGAATCGTTCATTTATTCACAAGCTTAACCTCAAGGAGGTGTTGTATCCCTAGGGCCGGCTCTCTCACACGTCTCACCAACACCCGTTCTCCACCGTCTCTCAACTCTCTACTCGCACTATTCTGCCTCACGTCCGTCTCTTACACTTCCACATCCCTCATCTTCTCCTCTTCACACTCTCTCCGTCACTCCACTCTCTCTGCCACAACCCCACCCCTCTCAGCCACTCCCTCTCCCCTCACGCCTCGTCCCCCTCTACCCATCCTCCCCACTCCTCCTCCCTCACCCCCCCTCTTGCGGACCCTCTCCGCCTCCGCCGGTTCCCACCCCTTCCGTAGCACCCCACTATCAGGCCCCCCCCCCACACACACTGTCTCCTCCCCCACACCGGAGCCCCCACTTCCACCCCCCCATTCCCTCTCCATCCCACCCCCACTCCCTTTTTGATTTTCCACTCCCCCCTCAGCTCTCTCCCACTCGGCCCTCTCTCGTCTCCGTCCGCCTCAGCTTCGCTTTCCCCTCTACCACTCCCTCTCCCTCCCACCACAGAAAGAAATTAAATGGCTGTGGGGGACGCACAGTTGTAAGATGCGCAGGACGGAGTGAGCCGACTGAGAGTGTGGGATGAGGTCTGTATGTGGTGAAAGGATGGGGGATGTGGACAAAAAGAACCCAAGTGCTAGATAAACTCAGAATCCTATCCCAAAACCAAAGGACCATACAGCATGAGTATGTAGTGGTGAGAGATGAGATGATTGAAACGAGATATTGTGAGTGATTATGAGTGTTAGTAGTTATGATGTGTTTGTTTAGATGATAGAGAGTGTGAGAAGAGAGTGTGTCTGAGTTGATACGAGTGAGTGTGATGTTGTGGTAGTTATAGTGAGAGAGATATTGAGTGTAGAGTAGTGTGTAGGTAGTATTGTAGGAGGTGAAGATAGTTATATTTTGATTGGAGATAGAGTGAGATAGAGTGATCGCGTGTGTTTGCGTAGAGTGAGCGTGTTTGCCTGAGTCAACGCAAAAAAATGAACACGAAACTGACCCACTCAAAGACTATCCCACGCCCGTAAAGCCTCACACCCAACAAGGGGGTGCTTCGAACTTACAGAGTATCTTACCCTTGCACATTGATGAAATTTATATCTGAATTACACCACAAAAGATATGTTGTAAAGAGTAAACTAAAGATACATTCAGAATGAATCAGTAGCTTGTCCAAATCATTGTAGAAACTTTTGTAATTATCTAAATTATTAACATGATAAATTTATACAGATACATTAAAATAAGAAATGAAAGACATATAAATGTTGATGGTGTCCTGAATGTGTAGAAAGGTATGTACTTGCACGTAAAGAATGTATGAATGGTATGATAGTAGTGTAATGTAAGATATGTAAGTGTATGTAAGAATGGTAAAATAGTATGAAGAATGTAAGTATGTATGTATGTATGTAATGTATGAAAGTATGTATACACCTACTAAATTTATCTAATCACTACAAAACAAAATTTTTTCATCATTTATTTTAGTCTTGCTTTTTCCTTCTCCAAATATTAGCCAACTTTCTTTCTCTTTGTTCGCACATTTATGGAGCTTGTGAAGATGATGGGAGCAACACAGGGCGAAGGCAGCACAGGTAGTGACGGTGTGAGAACACAGGTAATGGGAAGAATGAAAAAAAAAAAAAGGGGAACACAGGTAGTGGGATAAAAAAGTGAGTGTAAACATATGAATTTGGATGAGAACCAGACCGTAAGAAATAGAGCGAAAGCGATAAAGAACGCATGTGATAATGAAGAAGGGAGATCTTAAAAAAGAAAGAACAAAAAAAAGACAGGTAGTGGGGAGGAAGAAGCAAGAAGAGAGGAAGAGAAGATGAGCACAGGGAGTGGGGTTCGAGTTGAGGACGACATTCAGAGCCCGGAGCGGCCGACAGCTGGTGTTGTAAACAATAATCTGCCCCTAAATAAGTCACGTGAGGTTGACTGGGTTACAAGAGGCTCCGCTTATTATGTTACACTCGGGGAGCACGGAGCACCGGTCACCATACTAGCGAAAGTGGTGGCGCGCTCTCAGCTCACTATACTGACGAGGTTACGGGGCGTAGGGCAAGACACCATGACCCAGGAACGGAGCTTCGAACACGAAACACCGGGCACCATACTGGAAAAAGTGGTGGGACGCTGTCAGCTCACCATACATTCGAGGTTACGGGATGGGGAGGGGGGAGGGAGAGACACCATGGCTTAGAAATGGAGATTCGGAAACCCCAGTGTCACCATAATGGGAGTAATTAAAGCCCTATCTCTTCCTGAACAAAGGTAAAGGAATCGTGCAAACATGCCGGTTGGCTAACAAAGCATAAGGCACCATACTTTTAGAAATCCTGAGGACTAGGTCATCACCACAGGAAAAAATCACGATGAACAGGTCAGAAATATAACAACAAGTTCTTTGTGCCCCCTCGCCCCTGCCCCTGCCCCTCCCCCTCCCCTCCCCCTCTCCTGCACCCACATCTATCCTTTCTACCTGTACCTGTGTAACGCTGACCACACCCTAAAAGAGAGAGAGAGAAAGAGAGGAAGAGAGAGAGAGAGAGAGAGAGAGAGAGAGAGAGAGAGAGAGAGAGAGAGAGAGAGAGAGAGAGAGAGAGAGAGAGAGAGAGAGAGAGAGAGAGAGAGAGACAGAGAGAGAGAGACAGAGACAGACAGAGACAGACAGGCAGAAAGACAGAAAGAGAGACAGACAAGCAGACAGACAGACAGAAAGAGAGACAGACAGGCAGACAGCCAGACTGACAGAGAGAATCAGACACTGAGACAGAGACGAACAGAGAGTAGATACAAACCTAAAAAAAAAAAAGAGAGAAAGAGAATTAGGAATGAAAGGAAACCCGAAAGGGAGTTAAGAAAACAAAACGAAAAAACACGAAAGAAAAACGAAGAAACACAAAGGGAAGCAGAAAGCCTCTCTCAATATACCCAACGCCCCCCCAAAAAAAAACAGCAGGAGCAGTGAGCAGGAGCGAGCAGATCAGTAGCAGAAAGTAGCAGGACCTTCGAGAGCGGGTGGGATGCTCGAAGCAGGTGAGCCAAGGCTAATAACATGGCTAACACTTGACTTACGGTCCGCCCACAACACTATTTACATATATATCTTACCTCCCTTCTCTCTCTCTCTCTCTCTCTCTCTCTCTCTCTCTCTCTCTCTCTCTCTCTCTCTCTCTCTCTCTCTCTCTCTCTCTCTCTCTCTCTTTCTCTGTCTATCTCTTTCTCTATCTATCTCTTTCTCCCTGTCTCTCTTTCTCCCTCTCTCTTTTTCTTTCTCTCTCTCTTTCTCCCCCTCTCTCTTTCTCCCTCTCGCTCGCCCCCCCCCCTCTCTCTCTTCCTTGCCCCCCCCCCCCCTCTCTCTCTCTCTCTCTCTCTATCTCTATCTCTCTCTCTCTCTCACTTTCTCTCTCTCTCTCTCTCTCTCTCTCTCTCTCTCTCTCTCTCTCTCTCTCTCTCTCTCTCTCTCTCTCTCTCTCTCTCTCTCTCTCTCTCTCTTTTTCTCTATCTATCTCTTTCTCCCTGTCTCTCTTTCTCTCTCTCTCTCTTCCTCCCTCTCTCTCTTTCTCCCTCTCTCTCTTTCTCCCTCTCTCTTTCTTGCCTCCTATACCTCTACCTTGTTCTTCCACTCCCTCTGTCTGTCTGTCTGTCTATCTTTCCTTATTTCTTTTTATCTGTCAGTCTGTCTGTCTGTCTGTCTCTGTCTGTTTTGTCTATA
>NC_061854.1:6532368-6534868 GCF_019202785.1 Penaeus chinensis
TTATTATTATTATTATTATTATTATTATTATTATTATTATTATTATGATTATGATTATCATTATGATTATTATTATTATTCTTATTACTATTATTATTACCATTATTATTATTATTTTACCATTATCATTATTAATATTATCATTATAGAATTGAGAAAAAGCTTTGATAACAGCAATGTAAATATTGATGATAAAATAAAAAGGAATTGAAATAGAAATATGTTCAAAATCATTATGATAATGCTCATGATGTTGATAATGAAAAGTTAAAGACATGTCACAACTTATATCAGAAGACAGCATCTCTAAAAAAAAATGTATATTATTATAGAACGGAAGTAGAATGTTTAGATATCACAATTTTTAAATTCCGACTGCCTTTAATGACCAAAAAAACGTTATCATTCACCTTTACTGAGAGAAACATACGCGTTAAAATCAAATAAACTATTGCAATAATCTACAATAATCTGTTACGTATATTTATGGCATCAAAATATGATATATCCCCTTACCAAGTTATATGTCAGTAGCATAAAGCACAGCTGAATACTGGGTCAATCCCACGAAATTGAACTATGTAACAAAAACGAATTATTCCTTTTTTATATATATATTCGTGTGTATGTCTGTGTGAGGCAGCATGTCAGATTACACATTTTTCCCCCGATTTTCAGCGCTACCTTGTGACAGCGTGATATGGAGAAACAAAATACAGATTTTGGGCAACACTCGCAAATATTTTTTGGTAAATGTACCCAGGCTTGAAACTCTAATGGAACATAATCTAACTAATACTAATGGAAAATGAGTTTATTAGCCAAAGAGACACTCATGGCAGTTATAAAGAAGACGAACCTAAAAAAAATCTGAAAACTGAAACGTACAAGAATCACAAATGTTGTTTTCAGCACATTTCAGTAAATGTTTAGGCCTTTTATTTGAAGTAGTGATGATGATATAATGGAGACGATAATCGTGATAATGATATTAATGCGAAAGTGATGTTGATGCTGATGATAATAATAATGATTATGTTACTAATACTAATAATCATGATAATAGTGATAATAATGAAAACAATCACGATAATCACAATAACAAAAATAATAATGAGAAAAGAATAATCATAAAATAATGATAATGAGAAAAGAATCAAAATATAATAATAATGATAGTGATGATAATAATATTTTTGTTATTAATATTATTACTACATAAATACAATAACAATTATAACAATATCAATTATAATGATAATAATAATAACTTTACTGATAATAGTATTAAAAAAGTAATAGCAATAATAATGGTAATAATAACAAAACAATAGCAAGGATAACAATAATGATAATGAAAATAATAATAATAATAATAATAATAATAATAATAATAATAATAATAATAATAATAATAATAATAGCATTAGCAGTAGTACTAGTGTCAGTTGTAGCAGCAGTAGTAAGAATAAAATAGATAATAGCATTTATATTAATGATAATTCAACAATATTTATTAATGTTAATCATAATGAAAATAATAAACCTATAATAATAATAATAATAATAACGATAATAATAATAATAATAATAATAATAATAACGATAATAATAGTAATAATAATAATAACTATTATTATCATTATTAGTTTTTTTATTATTATTATTATTATCTTTATTATTACTATTATTATTCCTTTTATCACTATCCCTATTATTATCATTATTATCATTATTTTTTTTTTTACTATTATTGTTATTATTATTATCATTATTATTATTATTATTATTATTATTATTATCATTATTGTAATGATGGCTGTAATTCTAAAAATAACACTAATTATACTGATGGTAATACAAGGTAATAACAGTAATAATGATGATGATTATAACGTTAATCATCGTCCACATGATAATAATCATACTAATAATTATAGTAACAACTATGATGATTATAAAACATTATAATAATAATAGTAAAAGTAATACTAATTCTAATATCGATAATGATATCAATAATAAAAATAAAGCTATAACAAAAAGAATTAAAATAATGATAATAATGATAATAATAACTATTTAAAATATGCTGCAATGACACTGACACTGATAATAAAAATAACAATAATGATAATATCAATATCAATAATAACAATAACAGTAATAACGATGATAATAACAATAGTAGTATCAACAATATTAATGATAATGATAATAAACATAAACAAAATAGTAATGATGTTAATAATGATAAGCATGGCAATAATACAAACACTAAAAATGATAATAATAATGATTATTATCGTTGTTGTTATTATTATCAATATTATCATTATTGTTATTATTAATTTGGATATCATTATTATCATTATTATTATTGTTATTACTATCATTTTTTTTTTTTTTATTATTACTGTAATGATTATCATTATTTTCATTATTATTATACTTCTTATCATCATTAGTATTAGTGTTGTTGTTGTTATTAACTTTATTA
>NC_061854.1:6542368-6544868 GCF_019202785.1 Penaeus chinensis
ATGACGACGATGACGATGACGACGACGATGACGATGACGATGACGACAACGATGACGATGACGATGACGATGACGATGACGATGACGATGACGATGACGATGACGATGACGATGATGATAGAGTAGATAGAGTAGATGTTGGAATAGATTAGGCGTAGGTCTGAAGTAAAAACTATACCTTTAAAGACTGGTTTTAGTTACTTTCAAGAGATTAAAAAAAAAAATATCAGTAAGCAACATAATGAATGACGATATGTGTAGATTGTTATGATATGTGGTCCAGGGTTTTTCTTCGTATAAGTATAAATGTATAAATTAGTATATATATTTTTTAATTTATTTTCTTTTCTTGTTTAGCACAAACTGCTTTCCCGAAGTCTATTTACTAACCGCGAACAAAACGATGGATTTGGTATTCAAGATAATAGTATTCCTGGTGTACACTCGTTGATAATAAAATTGCAAAGTATTTATATGAAAGCCCAAATTTAACCCCAAAAATATATATTTTGTTTAAGTAACTGATCTATGATCTAGCGTTTATGTGTATATATATATACCCATATATAGACATATATTAGCGTTTATGTGTGTATATATATATATTTTTTTTTTTTTTTTTTTTTTTTTTTTTTTTTTTTTTTTTTTTTTTTTTTAGTAGTACACGTTTCGTTATCAAAATTATCGTATGATGTGAAAATGTGTTTTTTTTTTTTTTTTTTTTGTAGATTCTCGGATCATGGACAGTGACCCAATCGGGTTTCGCTAGAAGCCACCCGTAAGTGGAGTTTTTAGTTTCGGTAAGTGACACCCCATCTTGCAGAGAGGGGATGTGTCTGGGTACGACGCCCCCCTCCCCGCAGTCGAAGCAGCTGGCATTATGGTCACTCTCTTCGCATGAACCGGAGGCAATATAGCTGCCGTCTTTGCGTGGACCAGTGGGATTATGGTCGCTTACCTTGTGTAAATCGGGGCGGCAGCGGGCGTCTCAGTGGTTGGTGCCTTCTTGAGGAGAGGTGTTTCTGCTTCGGCTGCCGGGAAAGGATTCATAAACGTAGAGGGTGAATATTAATTGCCATTACGCAGATACCCGATCTTTCATAATCGCATTGCCTCCTTCGTTGCCGATACTTTGGATTTGGATGAAATATTAATCCGGAATTACCTGTATGACGCGTACAGAAGATGTGCCTGTATATATATATATATATATATATATATATATATATATATATATATATATATATATATTTATTTATACATACACATTTTCTCCCATCAACCGCGTTATCACTTGTCCATTTAATTCCATCAGCGAGTGCAGAGTTCTTCTTCCAAACCACAGTGACAAGACAGGTTGCGGTTTGCAGAACTTCAGGCGAGCAACTTCTCACTAAAGAAAGAAAACTTCTGAGTTAAATACTTCACTTACGAAACTCATGTATTCACTATAATGACAGGAAGACTCTTTAAACTCTTTATATTACATTTTTTAAGTTTTTTTCCTCAAGGTGTATAGAAAGTGCAGATTTGATTTTTGGGAAAATATCCACACACTCATTTTCTCTAATGAACTTATCACTCGGAACAAATAATCTATCGTTCTCAGGAACACTCCAAATTGTTCATACATATTACCTTATCAAACTATCTCGCAAGTACGTTTGGTTCTGATATTTTTTACTTTTTTTTACGCTCTCCATTCATTGATTTATTAATTTACTGTTTACTTTTTTTCCCCACTCCCTTCCTCTTACTCATTATAAATAATTTCGAGAAATCATTAAATCAACATCCGAGAGTCGGAATTATGAACTGCAACGATCACACGAACCCATATATTGGTAATATAATACAATAGTGTTTCCTAGAACAGCAGTCATCATTTTTGTTCTGCATCACCATAATTATAAACTATTGATTAACTAAGGCAATAACGGTAATTAATACTTGTTTTCCATTCGGTTGTTCAAATATTTGCTCCTTTTATTGCGAATATCTTAATTATGATTATATAAGATCCTCATTCACCTCCTCGCTCTTCTCATGCTCATTAAACTTCATTACCCTATTCTAGTGATTGTTCTGGCCATCACGAATGTTGTCAGCTCAATATTATCATCGTAGTCAAATTTCCCAACACCATTTTTCAACAATCATTACATTACCGTGTTTTATCACTGTCACTGTTATTACAAACTGCAACATCACCCCTTTATCCTTGCAGCGTTTGCAACATGTGAGAATATTGCTTACATGTACTTCTCTCCTCGCCGTGTAGTTAAGCGCCGGGCAGGCCATTGCACATTTGCACTTTCAACATTCATATCCTGCAACACCGGCTTGCAACATAGGATCTGACATATCATCAAAACTCTCAGGTGCTACATGTTCGAAAGTCTCTTTTAAATCCTAAAGCTGCAAATCAGCCTCCCAGATATTTATTTCTAATTAACGTGTCGGACTGGATTATCTAACAAATAATGGAAATGATATAAGA
>NC_061854.1:6547368-6549868 GCF_019202785.1 Penaeus chinensis
CAGTAACAATAATGACGATAATGATAATAGTAACATTGCTGCTAATAATGATAATAATAAAGAGGATATTGATAATCCTAATGATAGTAATGATGATAATGAAAATGATCAGATTTATTATTATAGAAATGAAAAATAAATAATGATAACAATGATAATAATCAGGTCTTAACCCCAATCATATATTGGACTTTATCTACAATACACGATGAAGACAAAATAAAATATAGGTTTTTCTATGACATAAATCCTTTATGCTTCAGTTTATTTACACGAGCTCGAGAAAATATATAAGTTCCCACAACAGCCAGGAAAATATAAAAATTCATCTGAAATCACGCAACATCCACATACATCCCAAAGAAGAAGAAAGAGAGAGAGAGAGACAGAGACAGAGAGACAGAGAGAGAGAGAGAAAGTTATGTCTCTGTCTCCTCGAATGCATGAAGAATAAAGAAAAGAAAAGAAAAAAAAGAGAGAATTGTCACACCATGTTCAAAACTCGGCCATAATTTAGTCCTCCGCCTCCTGTCTACTCTTCCAAAGCTGCTATCTCTTCACAATAGAAGGTATGCTTTCTTTTGGGGGAGAAAATTTGCATTCTCAAGCTCATGGGAACCTGCCTTAGTGTCACCGTTTTCTATCGTGTATAGAAAATGGGAGATTATTTTTAATCCGTCTTGCCTTTTGTAACAGTTGTACAAGGACTGTAATGGGCTTAATTTTTACTAATGTAATTATATTTTCATTACTCTTTTTATGATCACAGAAAAAGTAAAGACATTAACTCCACCTAAACCACCTGCATTTTGATTATCGTATTTTTCAAATGTATTTTACTGTATAACTGTGTTTTTTTTATGTATATTAATGTATATATGATAACATGATTTAATCTACATCTTCGGTTTAATTTAAAAGAAATAAAAGAAAATGTCTGACTCTTCGTCTCTCTTCCTTTTACATCTTTAATTCTTTAATCATATTTTCTTCTCTCTCTTCCGCTTTCATCCCTGTTTCCTATTCTATTCTCTCCCTTCATTTTAAATTTTGATTCTTCGTCTTTTCTTTCTATTCTTTCTCTTTAATTCCTGAGTCTTCTTCTCTCCTCTCCTCTCTTACATTTAATTCCTGATTATTCTTCTCTTCTCTCCCCTTTTCTTCTTTAATTCCTGATTCTTCTTCTTTCTTTTTTTTTTTTTTTAATTCCTGATTCTTGTTCTCTCCTCTCCTCCCCCCTCTGCAATTCCTAATTCCAATTTTCTCTCTCTTCTCTTCCTTTTTAATTCCTAATTCCAATTCTCGTCTCTCTTCTCTTCCTCTTCAATTCTTAATTCCATTTCTCCTCTCTCTTCTCTTCCTTTTTAATTCCTAATTCCAATTTTCTCTCTCTTCTCTTCCTCTTCAGTTCCTAATTCCAATTCTCCTCTCTCTTCTCTTCCGTCTTGTTTCCAGTCATCTACTTTCCTCTCTGCCTTTGTAATTCCCGATCCCTATTATTTCCTCTCTTCTCTTTCGTTCAGTTCCTGATTCTAGTACTCGTCTCTCCTCTCTTTCTCTTTCTCTCCCGATTAAAATTCTTCTCCTTCCTTTTTTCCTTTTTTATTACTGATTCCAATTATCTTCTCTCTTCTCTCTTCCATTAATTCCTGATTCCTAGTTCTTCTCTTCCTCTCTTCCTTTTTAATTCCTGATTCTCATTCTCTCCTCTCCTCTCTTCCATTAATTCCTGATTCCTGTTCTTCTCCTTCCTCTCTTCCTTTTTAATTCCTGATTCTCATTCTCTCCTCTCTTCTCTTCCATTAATTCCTGATTCTCATCCTCTTCTCTCTCTCTCTTCCATTAATTCCTGATTCCTGTTCTTCTCCTTCTTCTCTTCCGTTTTAATTCCTGATTCTCATTCTCTCCTCTCCTCTCTTCCATTAATTCCTGATTCCTGTTCTTCTCCTTACTCTCTTCCGTTTTAATTCCTAATTCTCATTCTCTCCTCTCCTCTCTTCCATTAATTCCTGATTCCTATTCTTCTCCTTCCTCCTTAATTTCCGACTCTTCCTCTCTCCTCCGCGTTTTCTCTGATCCCTCTTTCAATCCAATCAACTTCAATCGCTTTCATTTTCGGAATTATATGACTTTGAGCAATTTCATTGCCATGCATTTTCATTTTCATTTTCTTGGTTTTGGTTATGCTTGTAGTCTGGTTTGTTTCTATATCTTCTCCCTTTTCTCTCTTTCTCTCTTCTTCTCTTCTCTTCTCTTCTCTCTCTCTCTCTCTCTCTCCCTCCCTCTCTCTCTCTCTCTCTCTCTCTCTCTCTCTCTCTCTCTCTCTCTCTCTCTCTCTCTCTCTCTCTCTCTCTCTTTCTCCCTCTCTTCTTCTCTTCTCTTCTCTTCTCTTTCTGTCTCTCTCTCTCTCTCTCTCTCTCTCTCTCTCTCTCTCTCTCTCTCTCTCTCTCTCTCTCTCTCTCTCTCTCTCTTTCTCCCTCTCTTCTTCTCTTCTCTTCTC
>NC_061854.1:6592368-6594868 GCF_019202785.1 Penaeus chinensis
TTCCTTCCAATCTAATTACGATTCCTCTTTTCCTCTACATTTATCCAGATTCTTCCTTTCCCTCCATTTTTATTCACTTTTCCTCCTCTTCCCCCGTTCTCTCCGGCCCTCCCCTCCATCTCGTTACAGCTCAAATCACTCGATAATATTTACAAATCTTCTCGCTTCATTAGCGCACCAAGCAAAGCGTAAAACTAGGCTGTCGTTTTCTTTCGCGTGTGATCATTTTTGGGGAGACGAAATCTGCTTGAAACTTCTGAAGTTTAGTCATTTTCTTTGAGGGACATTATGGAAAATGTTGGCACCTTATCATTTTTCGATATACTGGAAGGATGTATACATACTTGCATGCGTGTGTATATGTATGTGTGTGTGGTCTCTCTCGCTCTCCTTCTCCTTCTCTTATTAATATGTGTGTATGTGTGTGTGTGTGTGTGTAGATAGAAAGATGGATAGATTGATATATAGATAGATAGATGTGTATATATAAAAGATTACATTTCACACCTCATTTTACCCTCGCGTATTTATGCCATCCGCCCCTGTTTACCCAAGTAGCAAAAAGCGTAACATTTCTTCCGCTCTCTTAATTACGGGCGAGTCATCTGCTGCCTCGTAATTAGAGGACGTGAATTACTAGCCCGAGGACGCTGGGGTTTGCTTAATTAGCTGAGAAATTTGAAGAGCGAAATTTACCTGCTTTCGCAAACTCTCCCGTGATGAGGATTGGACGCTACATCAACAGCTGTTTTCACATCTCCCTCAGCAACACCTGTTCCTGCCTGCCTCATCAGGTGCCGATGAGTGCCAAGGGAGAGACGACAGTTATTACTGCTCCCACGGTGTTTGTCAAAGGGATGCCTGTTGTCTCGCGTTCTTGTTGTGAATGGGTCTTGTGTTGGGATAAGTCTCTGCTGTAGGTCAAAGTATCATCAGGTCTTTGTGGTACGAAAAGATCTGTCTACCTACATCTGTCTCTCTCTCTTTCTCTCTCTCTCTCCATATGTATATATATATATATATATATATATATATATATATATATATATATATATATATATATATATTATATACATATATATTTAAATATGTAAATATATATATACATTTTTTTTTAATATGTAAATATATATACATATACATTTAAATACGTAAATATATATATATACATATATATATAGTCCTATCCTCACATCTATCATATATCTATCTGTCTGCCTATCTATCCAACTAATCTATCCAACTATCTACCTCCACAGACACAATCTAAATATCTATAAATCCTCTTCTACCGAAGTTCATTTCAAATTCAAATTCATGATCATAGAAATGTCGTCATCCTTATTGTTAAAGATACTGAAACACGTATTTACTGAACCCGAGTTAAATTTTGTAACAAGGGAATAAAGAATCAACAGAAAACAAAAAACATAAGCTGAAAAAACAAAGGAAAAATCTCCGACTACCATTAAAACAAGAGAATAGTATCAGTTGTGATTTTAAAAACATTTATTAGTCAGCACGCGAACATTTTTTTAGTATGCATTATTGGAAAATAAAAATTACACACAAAAAAACGATAAATTGTACGACTGTTGCATTTTTGGCACCGTTTTCTAACACTTACAAATACATACGACAAGTGTTAAAGTGAATACGTCCTTTCTGTACACAGGTCGAGTGTAGTTCACGTTAAGTTGCACGTTCAATACAACACATTAAGCGAGGAAATGGCTTGTGTAATTTGTCGTTACACACAACGCTTATTTCTGCATTAGGAGTATAGGTATAATAACATGGTGATTTATTGATACCTTTGTCGACTTATTGACCCCATACAAAATGGAGGGAATAGAAATGTAAAAACTTATTGCTGTTACTGATTTTTGTAACGTTTTCTTTTGGTTCACCTGCCTTATGGCTTTATTATGCACATAAACTCATATATGAGTTTGTGTGCATGGATGTGTGTGTGTGTATAAATTAATATATATGTACATATGTATATATATACAGACACACACACACACACACACACACACACACACACACACACACACATATATGTGTGTGTATGTGTGTGTGTTTGTGTTTGTATGTGTCTATATACTGCATATATTCTTACACGTTTTATTATATGAACGGCGTCATGGCATGCTTACCGAACCATGCCTGATTCGAGTCGATATGGGACATATTAAGCTTTTTTCACACCTCATGCCTCTTGTTATGCGTTCAATCTGGATACACGGAGACCACGCCCCCTTTTCTTAGCGCCCTTGACGAAAGATCATTACTCCACGTCTAACCCATAGCCTGAAAACATCTCTTAACAGTATTTCCTCTACAGTAAAATGACAGGTCGTTGCCCGTCATTCTGCTGTTATGTTTACAGTAAAGTATTCCCTTAAACAACAGTGACTATGCATGTGGAAAATATGAAAGATAAGAAGAGGCTAGGTCACATACGCACATAGGTGTATGTTTGTGTGTGTGTGTG
>NC_061854.1:6599868-6604868 GCF_019202785.1 Penaeus chinensis
ATATAAATATATATATATATATATATATATATATATATATATATATATATATATATATATACATATGTATACATATATATATATATATATATATATATATATATATATATATATATATATGTATGTATATGTGTGTGTGTGTGTGTGTGTGTGTGTGTGTGTACCTTCTATTTATCTATCTATACACACACACTCACTCACACACTCTCTCACACACACACACACACATGCACACACACACACACACACACACACACACACACACACACACACACACACACACATATATATATATATATATATATATATATATATATATATATATATATATATGTATGAGTATATATATATATATATATATATATATATATATATGTATGTGTATATATATATATATATTCTTATATATTTATATATATATTCATATATATATATATGTATATATATATATATATATATATATATATATATATATATATATATATATATATATATATATATATACATGCATATACATAGATGCATATATACATATATACATATATTTATAAATGTATATGTATGTACGATTGCGTGTGTGTGTTTTCTTTTCTTTCGCCATCAATAACTGTCAATCAAAGTGCTGAAAAACACAGATTATAGCAAACAGTAATATTATATTATGTACTTATAATACGTAAACCCATATATTGTAATGTTCTTGCTAATGGAAAAATCGAGATCACACACACACACACACACACACACACACACACACACACACACACACACATATATATATACATATATCCACTCACAAAAATTCATTTGATAACAGTATGCAGGACTAGAGGCTAATTTATTTTCCCAACAGTTTCGTTCAAGATAGAATACATTATCTGACAAAGCTCATCTCATTTAGCTGTGAAGAAGCAGTACTTTTAGAAATGCGTTCTCTGCATCGACAAGAGGTTCCAGTTGCTTGGAATTTTCTTGTCTCAAGTTTTCAAATCTGCTGAAAAGAGAAAAGTGACTAAATTATTTTTTTGTTTACAGCATCACTGTTACATCTGACTTGCCTATTGCTAGCTCTTTTTAGCGTTGAAGTTATGTGACTGCATTTAGTGTCTAGTAATCCTTCAAGAAGCTATCATGCGAAACACACCCCTGGGGGAAATAAAATAATACTGGTTTTATAAAGCTATGCATTAGAGCTACAGAGCAAAATAAGGTACACTATAAATAATTTGATTAAATTTCTCCATTATATTCCATCAAACATCACTGGAAACACCTTTTTTTCATAAACAACACAATAGTACTGTACATGACATATAACTACATTATGGTATGGCTACAAATTAAAGTTTTAATACAAAATATATTATTATACACAATCACTGTGTATGGCACATTGCTAACCAGCTTTCAAAGCATCATATACTACTGTTAACTGAGCGCACAGGCAGGAGGAATAAGCAAGCTATTATATTATAATATAATATAATAGAACAAGAATATGTGTTCTCAAACATGCTGCTATGCTAGATAAACTTTTTTTTTTTTTTTTTAAATTTCCCATAACCTTTTGAATACTGCGCACTTTCTTATTTATCAGAATACATATGGCTTAAATATTCTTTTGTGAGGGTAGCTGCCATTGTAAACTATTGGAAATCTCCACTTATCATATCATTATAATCATGATAGTGTTATGAAACCTTGGGAATGTCTAGATAAGATTTTTGTTTCTTGTTTTTATCACTCTTAGTAAATCTGAGTACATTTACGAGTACCAAAGTTAAATAAATAAAAAAACAAATAAAAAAATCATGAAACCTTTCAATCTAAAGTAAACAGGCGTTCGTTTGAGTATTAGGACATGTTTTAATTTTAAGTATTTAATTTATATTTTAAGTATTTGTTTCAAATACTTAAAATAAAACCTCTTGAAACATTTTTGTTGTACGTTTATGTCACTACATTTACCAAAGCAATATACATATTACATGCATATACATAGAAATATATAATAACCTGAACTAGGAATTACTTGTTTCAAGAGAAGACTTTTCTGATTAGGTAGTAAAAGCTATATGAAAATGAGGAAAAAGCTCTTATAAGCTCACGTATCATTTCCATTTCGTATCAAACTCTCGACGTATTCCATCCATTAAGCTTCTTTTCCATGTTTTCTCTGCATAGTCTGTGTGTTTTGTTTTCCACAGAGATTCTGGCTTACGCACCTTCTCTAAAAGTGCACAAATAATCGCTGGGGAATAGTTGTTATTGCACACCATCTTGTGACTCTTTCGTATGCAATTCAGCCTTTTGCAAATTGCTGTTCTGTTGATGTTCTTGGGTCAAAAGGTTTTTATCGGAAAACAATAAATAGGATATTTCATATATGAATGCAAAGGTAATTATATAAATAATGTTCAAATATTTTATAAGAAATTCAGTAGTTATTCACCAAATACAATTTAGGGTATACGGCAAGTGTTTTTTTTTTTTTTAATATATTTTTTGGGATGTACATTCACCCCACATTTCTCAGATGGAGACCATCATGCCTTCTCAGTTTATTTCGAGTTTTGCAAAACTGTTTCTCCTATTCTCCACCTTATCTTCCTACCTCTTCTTTCTTTTCCTGCCTCTCTCTCTCTCTCTCTCTCTCTCTCTCTCTCTCTCTCTCTCTCTCTCTCTCTCTCTCTCTCTCTCTCTCTCTCTCTCTCCCTCTCTCTCTCTCTCTCTCTCTCTCTCTCTCTCTCTCTCTCTCTCTCTCTCTCTCTCTCCCTATCTCCTCCCCACTGCCCTCTCTCTTTTTCTCTCTCTCTCTCTCTCTCTATCTATCTATCTATCTATCTATCTATCTATCTATCTATCTATCTGTCTATCTATCTATCTTTCTCCCTCCCTCACTCCCTTTGTCTTTTCCTCCTCTCCCCCTTAATTCTCTCTATCTCTCTCACTCGCTTTGTAATTTCTTCCTGTGTTCATCGCAACGAAACACTAATATAACAGTACAAAAAAAGAAGGAGAAAAAAAAACGCGATATTAAAACTTTTCAATAAACGCACATCTATTGAACAGAGAACTTAATAGATATATAATGTTACACGAGGCCAGAACAGTGAAGGAAGAAATGCCTCGTAGTTGGGAAAGTTTAACGACAGAGTGAAAACATCGACTAATTAGCAAACACAGTTACCAGATCTTTTTTTTCCCTTCAAAGACGTGGATGGAGGAACTTGATTACCGGTTTAATTACGTTTCCCACAATTTACATTGCAACTTTAGATTAAAAGCAGAAATTTCGGGAAGGGTAAATTCGTCAACAAAGGCAACAAGGCGACTTTGTAAAGCCTGTTAGAATCTAAATGAAAGTCGTAAGTGATGAGGATACGCGCTCTCTGGGAGTTTTATTTGCATTTTGTAATAATATTTGTAGTTGCTATGAGGCTTGCATTGGGGTAGGGTGGGGGAGGGGAGGGGGGTATGATGGATGGGGGTATAACAAGTGGTGGAGAGGATTCATTGGCGGAGACGTGGGTGGGGTGGGGTGGGGGGTTCGGGATGGGATTTCATTGTTTCGTCTCTTTCTACTTGCATTCGTCGTTTTTTTTTTTTCTATTCCTCTTTCTCTCGTTTTCTTTATCTTTCTCTTTCTTGTTTTTCTTTCTTTCTCTCCCCCTCCTTCCCTCCCTCCCTTTCTCTCCCTCTTCTCTTTCTCTCTCTCTCCCTCCCTCCCTCTCCCTCTCCCTTTCTCTTTCCCTCTCCCTTTCTCTTTCCCTCTCCCTCTCCCTCTTCATCCATCTCCCCCCCCTCTCCCTCTCCCTCTCCCTCCCCCTCTCCCTCCCTCTCCCTCCCTCTCCATCTCCCTCTCCCTCTCCCTTTCTCTCACCCTCTCCCTCCCTCCCTCTCCCTCTCCCTTTCTCTCTCCCTCTTCCTCTCTCCATCCAATGAGGATAAGAACACCATCCGACTTCTCACAGTAAATGACAAAACCCTCTATATAACACCCAGAGGACCACATCAACAGTGACCTTTAGAACCAAGGTCATCAAGAGGCCTAAACTCTGACCCAACACGACACTCGGTTGACCCAAGTTCCTGCTGCTGTGGTAGGGAAGACGTTGCAAATGAGGAATTGGAAATGTGACATTATAATTTGATCAATAGGAATCCTGCACTTTTGCAACAGGGATTTTCAAAGGTTAGTGGAATTATTTTTGACGAGATATATATTTAGAGAAGGAAGTATCTGTATTGATATGAAAAAAAACTGGTTATTATGCAGTGCTTGGATGTAGAAACATATGCTTAGTATGAAAAAAACCTAGGCTTATATTATGCATTATGAGTGAGTAGGGTAATACCTGATTGTACCTGAGAAACGATATATTCGAATAACGTCATTGTATCTCAAACAGCTGCCACAATCAACCTATAAATGTTAAATCTCCTCCCAAAACTCACTTATCATTTATCATCATAAATGTCAATTGTATCTTCGACTCGACAGTAAACATTATGCATAGTAACAAGAAGAAACTCTGGACGCATAAAGATCTGGTTAGTGATTATAATATAGCGAGGGATATGAAGGCTGAAATTGATTAGGTTACGACCAATAGAAATTGAGAAGAGTAAACTGGAGAAAATACGTTAAGAAATCAGATACCATTAGAAAAAGAGAGAAAACAAAAAAGAGACGAACAGACTGAAATAGCTTAAACACTGAACTTCAAGAGTTGGTACTTTCTACTATATCACCGTTGAGGATACGCAAAGAAAAAAAAAAACTAACTAACGCAAAAGAAAAACAATCAAGCAAATGGAAACAAAACCAGAAAAAAACTCATAAAATGAGCGCAAACAAATCCAACAGAGGAGACAGTGATCCAGAGACAAGGACATCGTAGACAGCGCATCAGTAAGGAGAAAACACAGGCCAGAAAAGAGTCCCAGGAGTAGTGTTAGACCATTCTGTATCCCACGAATAACGACTCACGAGAAGG
>NC_061854.1:6619868-6622368 GCF_019202785.1 Penaeus chinensis
TATCATCTTCATCCTCATTTTCATTTATCATTGTTATCAATATTATCTTAATTACTGTAATTTATATAATCATGATTATCACCGTTATTATTATTATTGTTGTTACTATTATCATTATTACTGCTACTACTGCCAATATTATCTTTATCTACTACAATCATCAGTATCTATATCACCATCACCATTATTATCATCATTGCAATTATCAATTTCGTTATCATCACTATTATTGCTATAATTATTATCATTATATTATTATTATCATAATTTTATCTATCACCACAGTCAGCATCACCAGTATAATATCAATGCATTTGTCATAATCATTACAAATCTCAACATTATTTCTTTTCGTTCGTTCGTATCTCATAATATTACGCTTGGAATCATGTTTAATACGACTGCGGACTGAAAAGAATTAATTTTGATGTAAGATGAGAATCTTAATATTCCACGTGTGTGTTGATTTAAAGTTAGTTCATTTCACTGTAAAAGGAGATGTTAATTAACAATATAAATGTCAAGGATATCAAATGTCAAATTATCAATATTGCCATTGTAGTTATCATTGTTATTGCTATCATACCATTATCATCATTATCCTTTTTTTTCAAGAGGGGAGGTAAAGAAGAAGGGAAAGAGGAGAGGAAGGGGGAACAAAGGAGGGAGAGAGGGAGAGAGGGTGATTTAAGAGAAGGGGGAGAGGGAGAAAGGGAGATTGAAGAGAATGGTGAGAGGGAGAAAGGGAGATTAAAATGAAGGGGGAGAGGGAGAAAGGGAGATAGAAGAGAAGGGGAGAGGGAGAAAGGGAGATTAAAGTGAAGGGGGAGAGGGAGAAAGGGAAATTAAAGAGAAGGGGGAGAGGGAGAAAGGGAGATTAAAGGAAGGGGGAGAGGTAGAAAGGGAGATTAAGGAGAAGGGGAGAGGGAGAAAGGGAGATTAAGGAGAAGGGGAGAGGGAGAAAGGGAGATTAAGGAGAAGGGGAGAGGGATAAAGGGAGATTAAAGAGAAGGGGGAGAAGAGGAAAGGGAGATTAAAGAGAAGGGGGAGAAGAGGAAAGGGAGATTAAAGAGAAGGGGGAGAAGAGGAAAGGGAGATTAAAGAGAAGGGGAAGAGGGAGAAAGGGAGATAGAAGAGAAGGGGAGAGGGAGAAAGGGAGATTAAAGAGAAGGGAGAGAGGGAGAAAGGAGATTAAAGAGAAGGGGAGAGGGAGAAAGGGAGATTAAAGAGAAGGTGGAGAGGGAGAAAGGGAGATAAAAGATAAGGGAGAGAGGGAGAAAGGGAGATAAAAGAGATGGGGGAGAGGGAGAAAGGGAGATAGAAGAGAAGGGGAGAGGGATAAAGGGAGATTAAAGTGAAGGGGGAGAGGGAGAAAGGGAGATTAAAGAGAAGAGGGAGAGGGAGAAAGGGAGATTTAAGAGAAGAGGGAGGGGGAGAAAGGGAGACTAAAGAGAAGGGGGTGAGGGAGAAAGGGAGATTAAAGAGAAGAGGGAGAGGGAGAAAGGGAGATTAAAGAGAAGAGGGAGAGGGAGAAAGGGAGATTTAAGAGAAGGGGGAGAGGGAGAAAGGGAGATTAAAGAGAAAGGGAGAGGGAGAAAGGGAGATTAAAGAGAAGGGAGAGGGAGAAAGGGAGATTTAAGAGAAAGGGAGAGGGATAAAGGGAGATTAAAGATAAGGGGGAGAGGGAGAAAAGGAGATTAAAGAGAAGGGGAGAGGGATAAAGGGAGATTTATGAGAAGGGGAGAGGGAGAAAGGGAGATTTATGAGAAGGGGGAGATGGGGAAGGGGAGACGGAGGAAATTTAAAAGGAAAAGGGGAAAGGGGGATAAAAAATAAGGGGGATGGGAGAGGGAGGGCAAGAGGTGGAGGAGGAAGAAGAGGAAAGTGGGAAGAGACAGATGTAGAGCTTAAAGGGGGAAAGAAGTAAATCAAAGGAAAATTCAGGATTGATATGGGATGGCAGAGCGGGGAATGGAGAGAGAGGGAGAGGTAAAAAAGAGATGTGGAGAGGGAAAGAGAGAGGGGGGAGGGGAAAGAGAGAGGGGAGATTAAAGAAGAGAGAGGGAGAGGGAAAGGGAAAGGGAAAGAGAGAGAGAAAGGGAAAGGGAAAGGGAAAGAAGAGAGAGGCAGAGGGAAAGAGTGAGGGAAAGGGAAAAAAGAGAGGGGGAGAGGGAAAGGGAAAGAGAGAGGGAGAGGTAAAGAAGAGAGAGGGAGAGGGAAAGGGAAAGAGAGAGGGATAGGGAAAGAAGAGAGAGGGAGAGGGAAAGGGAAAGAGAGAGGGATAGGGAAAGAAGAGAGAGGGAGAGGGAAGAGAGGTTGTTAGGAGGCAGAGAGAGAGAGATAGGCAGAGTGAAAGGAAAGAGAGGGGGTAAGGGAAAAGGAAAAAGAGAGGCAGAGGGAAAGGGAAAGAAGAGAGAGGGAGAGGGAAAGAGAGAGGGAGAGGGAAAGGGAAAGAGAGAGGGAGAGGTAAAGAAGAGAGAGGGAGAGGGAAAGGGAAAGA
>NC_061854.1:6627368-6634868 GCF_019202785.1 Penaeus chinensis
AAAAGAAAAGAAGGAATAAGAAAACCAAGAACATAAGAACAGAAAGGATAAGAAAAGCCAAGAAGAAAAGAATAAAAAGAATAAGAAAACCAAAGAATATAAGAACAGAAAGGATAAGAAAAGCCAAGAATAAAAGAACAGAAGGAGATAAGAAAAAAAAACAGAATAAAAGAACAAAAGGGAATAAGAAACTCGAAGAATAAACGTATAGAAAGAATAAGAAAACCCAAGAATAAAGAGAAATAAAAAAAAGAATAAAAGAACAGAAGGAATAAGAAAAGAAGGAATAAGAAAACCAAGAACATAAAAACAGAAAGGATAAGAAAAGCCAAGAAGAAAAGAATAGAAAGAATAAGAAAAACAAAGAATATAAGAACAGAAAGGATAAGAAAAGAATAGTATGCACAGAAAAGCCGAGATTAAAAAGAGATAGAAAACCAGAATAAAAGAACAGAATAAAAAAAACAAGAATAAAAGAATAGAATGCGCAGAAAAGCCAAGAAGAAAAGGATAGAAAGAATAAGAAAACCCTAGAATAAAAAAAATAGAATAAAAAATAGAATAAAAAAGCAGAATAAGAAAACCAAGAATAAAAGAATATAATACGCAGAAAAAACAAGAAGAAAAGAATAGAAAGATTAAAAAAACCCTAGAATAAAAAGAAATAAAATAGAAAATAGAATAAAAAAAGCAGAATAAGAAAACCAAGAATAAAAGAATCGAATAAGAAAACCAAGAATAAAAGAATAGAATAAGAAAAACAAGAATAAAAAGAAATAAAATAGAAAATAGAATAAAAAAAACAGAATAAGAAAACCAAGAATAAAAGAATAGAATAAGAAAACCAAGAATAAAAGAATAGAATAAGAAAAACAAGAATAAAAGAATCGAATGCGCAGAAAAGCCAAGAATTCCCTTCCGCTTCGGACCCGAATGAGCTCCTCGACCAAGAACTTTTTTTTTTTTTTTTTTTTTTTAGAGCATTATTTTATTTTATTTTAGGGGGGGGAGGGGTTATTTGTGTGTGTGTGGGGGGGGGGGGTCCTGTTAATGTTATCTCTTTCCTCTTTATTCTTCTTTTCATTGAGGTTAATAAAGGAAGGAGGAGATGTTTGTTTGTTTGTTTGTCTGTTTGTTTGCTTGTTGATTGTTTGTTGTTGTGTGTGTCATCATTATCATTATTGTTATCAATATTATTATTATTATTATTGTTATCATCATTATAGTTATTATTGTTATTATTGTTATTATTATTATCATCATTATCGTTATTATTTTTATCATTGTTATTATTGTTGTTATTAAATTGCTATTGTTGATGTTTTTGTTATCATTATTATTAGTAGTAGTAGTATTGTTTGTTATTATTATTGTTAATATTATTATCATTGTTATTTTTGTTATTATTATTATTATTATTATTATCATTATAATTATTATTATCATTATTATCATTATTATTACTAATTTTATTGCTATTAATATTGTTTACGCTCATCATTATTCTTATTTCTGTAACTTTACTAACATAACTCTGATAATCACAATCAATATATAGATAGATATATAGATAGATAGATAGATAGATAGATAGATAGATAGATAGATATGTAGATGAAGCAAAATAAAAGGAAGAACGAACGAAGAAGAAAATAGAAGAAACAACGCTTCGTTTTTGTTGTTCTTATTATTACTTATAATATTGTCATTATTATTATCATTGTTATTATTATCATTATCATTATCATCATCATTGTTGCTATCATTATCATTATTATTGTTATTACTACTATCATTATCAATATTATTGTTATTACTAATATTATTACTTTATTATTATTATCATTATTATTAACATCATTATTATTATTACTATTATTATTATTATTATTACTATTATTGTTATCATTATTATTATAATTATTATTATTATTATTACCATCACTGTTATCACTACCATAATAATTTTCAGTATCAATACCTGCCGGCGAATAAAAATTTTATTAATATTTTCTTTTCTCTCGATATAGATGGTGGAAAAAAACACGTTTATTGCGATCATTTTCCAAACACTACATCGGCTTATTATTACGTTCAGGGAGAAGCACTTTAAGTTTCCTCTCTCTCTCTCTCTCTCTCTCTCTCTCTCTCTCTCTCTCTCTCTCTCTCTCTCTCTCTCTCTCTCTCTCTCTCTCTCTCTCTATCTTTCTCTTCTTCTTTTTCTTCTTCTTCTTCTTCTTCTTCTTCATTTTCTTCTTCATCGTCACCACCTTCTTTTTCTTCTTTTCCTTCTTCATCTTCTTTTTCACTTTCTTCGTCATTTTCTTTTCTTTTTCATCTTATTATTATTACTATCATTATGATTATTGTTTTCTTCTTAATTTTCTCCTTCTTCTCCTCCACCCCTTATTGTTATAATAATTATTATTATTATCATTATTATTATTATTATCATTATCATCATTATTATTATCATTATTGTTATCATTATTATTACTATTATTGTCGTTATTATTATAATTATTATGATGAATATTATAATTATTATTATCAGTCATCATCATCATCATCATCTTCTTCTTCTCCTCCTTTTGTTCGCCTCCTCTTTCGTTTCCTGCTTTTTTTCTCCTGGAGGCTTCAGTCAAGGAGGACCCTTTACCCTATAGGAGATGGACGTCTGCATAATAGTTTTCCAGGGAACCAAAAAGTGTTAATGGCTCCTGGGGTCGAGTTTGTATTGTAGGGTTAATGAAGAAGGTCCCTTTAAAGATTCTAAAGTCTTCTTGAATCAGTCCACTGGTTGCAACTGTTGCAGAAGATTGAGCATTGTCTTAGGACAAAGATTAAGGAGAGCTCTCAATTGACCCTGTCATTCAATCTCGTTGTTTGTCAAAGTCTTTCCAATCATCTGAGTTCTTTCGAGAGGTATGCACTATTCCCGATTTACTGTATTGTTTCGTCCTCTTTTTGGAAAGAGGGGGTGAAAAATTGTTTGTTATAGTATATATCATTGTAGGCTATTTCAATATCGATGAATTTTTTTTTTTTTTTTTCCTGCAGTATGTTCTGTTACTTTAAAGATACGTATATATGTTCTTTATATATTTTTTTCTAATTCCGTTTCCCTATCCTTTGTCTTTTTCCAAAAATATTAATTATTCTACACATAATCAGCACAGAACATTAAATCTAACCTGGAAACTGTGTGTAGGAGCGTCCACCACGACCTCCCCCTCGACGGAGATAAATGAATAAAGGAGGGCGAGTCCGTAGAGTTCATCCGCCATCTCCATATCGATATCGTCTTTGAAAGCTGCCCATGCGAGTCCAGCGGCGCCCTCCCCATCAACCTACAGAGCCGTGCTCCCGAGAAGACCTCACAGAGAGCGAACTGAGGCATCACGCTCAGAGTATATCAAGCGATAAGAAATTTTAATGAGTATTCATATTGCGAGGCGCTTTTTACATGTGAAAAGGGGAAGGTAAGGGAGAGAGAGGATGTGTGGGCGAGTGAGATAAGACGCGAGGGATGATCAACATTTTATTTCTTCTTTTTATTATTTCTTTCATTTTTTTTATTGTTTAATATAGTTGTTATCAGAGTGCCATTATGAGCATTAAAGAAGGTTTAGATGTTGTTATTGTTATTTTATTTTATTTTTTACTATTATAAACATCGACAAACTACGTGTTTTCCTGTAGTCCTTTACGAATCGTTTTTTTATGTCTCATAAAAGAAAACTAAAACGCCATCCTTAATCCTTTATATATAAATATATATATATATATATATATATATATATATATATATATATACTTTCTCGCTCTCTCTCTTTCTTTCTCTCACTTGTATTATATATATATATATATATATATATATATATATATATATATATATATATATATATATGCGTGTGTGTGTGTATGTGTTTGTGAGTGTGTGTGTGTGTGTGTGTGTGTGTGTGTGTGTGTTTGTGTGTGTGTGTGTGTGTATTTGTGTGTGTATGTTTGTGTGTGTGTGTGTGTGTGTGTTTGTGTGTGTGTGTGTGTGTGTGTGTGTTTGTGTGTGTGTGTGTATGTGTGTGTGTGTTTGTGTAAGTTTGTGTGTGTGTGTGTGTGTGTATAATACATACTTTTCATTTCCTGACCTACTACTGAGTACTGACCTACTCCAGGTGTTTACGGGAAAAATATAAGTACTACAGATATTCCAGGAATTCTTTCCTTGAGCGCAGTTTCATCTCGGGAGGCGAAATACCTCATCGCAGATGATTAAAATTGATAATATTTGATTATTGCATCATCTATGACTTTTGAAAGACGCTTGACCATGACGCTTTTCGTATTTTTTCGCCATTTTGTTGTGATCAGCCACAGTGACATCAATGTTAATTAAAAAAGACATAGAAAGCCTAAAATAATAAGAAAAATAACATTTTGTGTAAAAAAAATGGAGTGACGGATTTCTGTCTTCATTATCCCCATTTTTATCATCCTGCTCTGCACTTCTCTTTCCATCTCTGACTTATCCCCGCCGCCCGGAAATATCCTTTATAGAACCTATTTATTCCCCTCGGTTCCCCTTATCCCCCTGTTATTTGCCAGCCTTATCGTCCTCCATCTCTCTCTTCCCCTCTTCCTTCTCACATTTATGTTTTTATCTCGTTTTCATGATCTTCTCCATCCCTTGTATCTTTCATTTCTCTTTTCACTTCCTACTTATTTTCTCTCTTACCTTACCAGTTATCTTGTCTCTCCCTTCTCTCGTCTCTTTTCGTTATTCTCTTCTTATTCTCTCTCTTCTCTATCGTGGTTTCATCTTGGCCTTGAGCTTGAGATAATCAAAATATACTTAGGCAAGTTCTCCTCATTTGATTTACCAAATCTGTAACTTCTTCACCTTCAACTTCACTTCATCACTTCCCTCATTTTCCTTCTCGTTCCTCGCCTCTCTCTTCACCTCCTTCCTTTTCCCTCTTTGTTATTCATCTCTGTATCCTCTCATTCGCGTTTTGATAGCCTCATCTCACCCAGCTTTATGATAGATAGAACATACTTGGCCAAGTTATTCCTCATTTTCCTTACCAAGCCTCTGTGGTCTCATCTCTCACTTTATAACCAGCTCTTCATCTCTTTATTCACCGATTCTCTCGTTTCTCATCTCTCGTTTCTCCTTCCTCGTCTCCCCCCCCCCCCTCCCTTTTTTTCGTATTTTTTGTAATCCTTTTTCTCTCATGTTTATAAGAAAGAGAATATGATTGGGCGTTTTCTTAAAAATTCCCTAATCTCTCGTATGTGTTTTTATCTCTTCCTTTTTTTTTTTTCTTATCCATTCTTTCGTCTTTCAATCCCCCTCTTCTCATTTTCCCCTTTCGTTATTCACCTATACATTCTCTCTTTCGCGTTCAGACCATACTTGCATTATCAACTTCTCGTCTCTCTGTTCACTTCCTCACTCTCTTTATCTACCTTTTTCGAATCTTATCTCTATCTTCTTCCTCGTCTTTTCCTTTCGCTATTCACCTCCCTATCCTTTCCTTCGCTTTCTGTCTTAACTTTATGATAAATAGAACCTTCTTCTTTCTCTTTTTCTTATTTTTTCTTTTCTTTCTAACCTCTCACCTTTCTCTTCTCCTATTTCATCTTTCCTTATCGTTATTCACCTCTGGAGCTTCTCTTTCGTATTCTAAAGTCTAATCTCGTCGTGCCTTGGCAATTTCTTCCCCATTTTCCTTATTAACTATTTTGCCTATTACCTCTCTCTGCAGCTCTCCCCCATTTTCCTTACCCACTCTCTCGTCTCTCGTCTCCCTCTTCTCCTTCTTCCTCTTCCCTTTTCGTTATTTACATATGCATCCTCTCGTTCATACTCAGACTTTTGTTTTCTATCTACTAGTGTCATTTCGAAGTACTTGAGCAGTTTCTTTTTCATTTTCTTTACCAAGCCTTTTACTTATTACCTCTTTCTTCGCTTTTCCACTTTTTAATTACCCACCCTCTCGTTTCTCACGTTTTTCCTATTCCTTGTCGTCTCCTTTTCGTTATTGTGCAACGTCTCATTCGCGTTCAAGCCATACTTTCAACATTAACTCTTTAACTTCTCTCCTCTCTCTTCTGCTCTTCCTCTTTTTCCTTTACCCACCATCTTATCTTACCTCTCTCTTCCCCTTTCACATTTTTCCCTTTCGTTATTCACCTTTACTTCTTCTCCTTCGCGTTCTATCTCATCTCGCCTAACATTATAAGAAACAGAACATATTTATTCCTTCTCTCTTTCTTTATCAACCTTTCTACCTCTCTCTTCTCCCTTCCTTTATTCCCCTGTACATCTCATCCTTCGTGTTTATCTTCCATTCCGAGCTTTATGATAAACAGTAAATAGTTTTCTCTCCTTCCTTTTTCTATCAACCTTCTCACCTCTCTCTTCCCCGTCCTCATCTCCCCCTTTTCGTTATTTCCCTGTACTTTCCTCTCCGCGTTCTATCTTGCAGGCTCATCTCCCCCAACTTTATAATAAAGCGGCCGTACCTGGGTAAGTTTAATAACCCGAGTATAAAGACAAGCGCACAGCAAGAGGCACCGCGGAGGGCTGGTTACTACACGAGGCCAAAGCAGTAAAATGAGTTCTCCAAGGCCCTGTGAGACCGAGTTTAAGTGCTCGGTAGTTTGGATTACAACTTGCGGAAATTAGGAGCGAGACACCTTTTTTTCCCCCTTTTTTTTTGGGGGGGGGGGGGTATTTTCTTTCCTCTTGGGAGATTTTTTTTTTTTCTTATCTGGGCAGGGACTGTATATGCTAGGGATGAATCAGCTTATGTATCTTCACAATTATCTTAAGCATGGTCGTAAGGAAAACAATGGTGATAATATATGTAACCTAAAAGTAGTAGTAACAGTAGTAGTAGAAGTAGTAGTAGTAATAATAATAACAATAAAAAGAAGAATAGCAAAATTAGTAGTATTTATATTGCCCACATTACCATTCCTCAGCATCATAAACTTCATTAGTAGGAGTAGCGAGCGCATTTCATTTATTATGGATATATATCCATGTTTATGTTTTAGAATCAACTGAGGTCTTGGAAGGAGCAAGGACGCAAGAACATACTCAAATAAAAACCCCAAGACATAATTAAATACGAGTTATTAATTATTCACGATACCTCCTAGCATTCACATTCAAAATGATCGTGAGGAAGGCCGTCTAAGCAGACTTGTTTTGTTTTTGATCAAAGTTGCGCTAGGACACTATTTCTGGGGATTTGTATAGTACAAGTCCGGAGTGTGTTTCATAATGAATACATGCATTTAATTATTCATACATTAATGCATGTGAAGCTAAACATGGAATATGCAAGTGATATATATTAACGTCGTTAATTGCAATGCTAGCGCTGTATAATTGTGAAGATACACATATAGAGAGAGAGAGATAGATAGATAGATAGATAGATAGGGAAGTAGATAGATAGATATAGATGTAGATACACACACACATAT
>NC_061854.1:6644868-6649868 GCF_019202785.1 Penaeus chinensis
GGATTCATATTTATTCTCTTTTACTCGTGTGCGCGAGTGAACACACAAATCGCCCACAAGCGAGCGTGTGTGCATTAATACATGCACACATGCTCATGCGCGCGCGGATTGGTATATATTGAGTAAGTCAAACCTAGATATGGTAGTGGGGGGGTCTATCGTAGATATGAGAACCACCAACAATGATTACTTTCACAACTACTCCCCTGGGGGAGGGTCATTGCTCAGCCACCCTAGTATAAAGACCCAGTCAACTATATGATGTCAACACGGCGCCATGTAATTCGTCAACGTAGCACCGGTGATGGCACGAATATGAATGAACTCGAGTCTTTCTTCTTATCAGTAACACCTTTCTTCATCAGTATATTGGCCATTATGTTGCATATTTCCTTTTCCTGTCGGCTCCCTCCCCTCCGTCCTTATTCATGATATTGTTCTTCATCCTTTGTTTATTCTTTCTTTACTGGCCTCCTCTCATCTTTTCATTTCTTCAGCCTTTGTTACCCTTTTTTCACTCCTTCTCCATGTAATTAATTTCCTCCTTCCTGTGAATTATTTCACCCTCTTTCTGAATTCCCTTCAGGTATTCGAGTAATCTATGTACAATTACAATTATTATTCTTATCCATTACATTATACATTATGATGTTCATATCAATTTGAATTATCACAAAATATGTCATCATTTTCTTGATATGTAATATTTCATCGGGTTTCTATAATGTGGTTGATTATCTTACATATTTTGTTTTCTTTTAGTCCCTGCCACTTCCTGTGTTTCATGTATTATCCTGTGTTCGTCTTCGTCAATCTTTATATCTTGCCGTGTCGTGAAATTGAATATCATTTAGCATTGGCACTTATGTCTTTGTCAACAATTATCGTTGTTATCTCTGTTCTGTATCTTCTATACTCATTTGTCCCCAGCAGTATTTTCCTCTTTGTTTGTAGTATCTTTCACTTTTACATTACACCCTGTGATTTCACAAAGAGCTTTGATTATCTTACTTTTCGTATTTTTGCCTCGTTTTTAAGAGAATTTCATAACCATCATAATAGCAACATTTGATCTAAGGGTTTTGAAACGATGGTCTTCTTTCAAAAAAAAAAAAAAATATCGTCTATAATTATATTTAAAATTATAATACACCTAACATATATTTTTATCTTTTCTCATGAAAAGTCACACAAGAATACAGGATTAATCAAATGTTAGTTTGAAGTTGCATATTACATATATATATATATATATATATATATATATATATATATATATATATATATATATATATATATATATACATATATATATGTATATATATATATATGTTTATATATATATATAATATCTATATATATATGTGTGTGTGTGTGTGTGTGTGTGTGTGTGTGTGTGTGTGTGTGTGTGTGTGTGTGTGTATGTATTATCATGCTATAAGGAAGACAAAAACTTGTAGAAACTTTAGAAAAGATAAAAAAGTATGCATATATATATATATGCAGATATATATACATATATACATATATATATATATATATATATATATATTGCGAAAAAGCACCAGCAACCACGGTCTCTCTCTCTCTCTCTCTCTCTCTCTCTCTCTCTCTCTCTCTCTCTCTCTCTCTCTCTCTCTCTCTCTCTCTCTCTCTCTCTCTCTCTCTCTCTCTCTTTCTCTCTTGAGGCACACCTGCGCCCCTCAGTCCCTCGCTTCGACCACCCTCCCGCTTTGGAGAATACTCGTTTTTCCCCAGCTTTTTCCTCTTTTTATCGCGTGTGCAGTGAAACAAGTAAAGTTAAGTCCGCCTGACTGGATATGACGTGGCACTCGCTAGGCACTACACGGTAATGAGCCTTTGATCATAACCCGGCTCTTTCATCACGCCCCACAGCCTGGCACGGGGCTTAGTCCAGGCAATGGTTTACTAGCAGGATTCTAAGGGTTGTTTTAGCAACGTTGGTGGGTCGTTTGCTCCTGTGTTGACTACGTATATAAAGAGGGTTCGCAAGTAATATTTTTGTATTATGCTTTCTTGAGGGTTTATGCTGCAGTTCGGACCTTTCGGCTCTCTGCATGAGTTTATGATGTTGTTTTAAACAAGGATGATGTTATTATATCCAATGTGTATTTTGAATATGTTTCTTTGTCTCTTGTTTACAATCCTCCTCTGTCCGCTCTTTCTCTCTTTCTGTCCCTCCTTCCCTCCCTCTCGTTCTCTCTCTCTCTCTCTCTCTCTCTCTCTCTCTCTCTCTCTCTCTCTCTCTCTCTCTCTCTCTCTCTCTCTCTCTCTCTCTCTCTCTCTATTTCTCTCTTTATCTCTCTCTCTCTCTCTCTCTCTCTACCCCCTTCTCTCTCAATCACTCTCTCTCTCTCTCTCTCTCTCTCTCTCTCTCTCTCTCTCTCTCTCTCTCTCTCTCTCTCTCTCTCTCTCTCTCTCTCTCCTTCTCTCTCAATCATTCTCTCTCTCTCTCTCTCTCTCTCTCTCTCTCTCTCTCTCTCTCTCTCTCTCTCTCTCTCTCTCTCTCTCTCTCTCTCTCTCTCTCTCTCTCTCTCTCTCCTTCCCTCCTTCCCCCCTTCCCTCTCACCCATTCCCTCTCTCACACACTCTCTCATTCTCACACTCACTCATTCTCTCACTCTCTCACAGACTCTCCCTCCACACTTCCGAAAACCTCATCCTTTATTTGCCAAGGGAGCTCTCCTACCCTTTTATTTTTTCATATTTCATTTCATTTTATTTTCAATTCATTTCATTTTATCTTATCTTACCTTATCTCATCTTCCTTTCTTTCTTATCTTATCTTATCTTGTTTTATCTTCTCTTTATCTTCCCTTCTCTTCGTTCTTAAACACGTACTGCGGCTTCCTCTAGACTGACGCACGCTTTCTCCTGAGTCGTCTTCGCGATGCATTTCTCTGCCTCGTGTTTACGGCTCCGGTTCCTCAATTTAGGGATGTGTCGCTTTGGTATGTATTTTCTTACTAGATTTGGTAATGTGTGTGTGTTTGTGGAGTTTATGGTGTGTGTGTGTTGGGGTTGTGGGGGGTGGTGGGTCGTGGAAAGGGGGGGGGGTGGGTGCTGAGTGGGGTGTGGGGTGTGGGGGCGGTGTGTGTGGGTGTGTTTCTGTGTGGGTGTGAGGGTGGGTGAGTTGTTTTTTTTTCTTATTTTGCTTTTTAGTCTCTTTAGTCAGTGATTTCTTGGGGTGGTCAGGGGTGTGGGGGAAGGGGCCGTTGCATGGCTTTCAGGTGGTTGCGTGTGGTTTTATTTGAGGCTCGCTGCGGGGCGCGAATTGCGGATGTGCGCGGCTTGGATGGGGCCGTTTGGCGTTACCGGGACTACCTCCTGATCATGTACGGGTCTTGTAGTCGGGCGTCAGAGGTGTAATAGGCCCCCGCCTGCTTAACGTATGCCTGCAGGGGTGTCCGGCGCTGGGTGCTCAGGATTTATGAGTAAAGCGTGGGTCGATTATGTGAGTGGGAGCCATTTTTTGTGGTTTGGGGGGGTAGTTCATTAGGGTGAGCGGCTGAGGGAGCATTAACCATGTACGGGTCGGGTGAGGATTGGTGGGGAGGTGAGGTTGTGGGACATGGGGAGGGCGGGAGGTGAGGGTGGGGGGGGGGGGGGGGGGGGGTGGGGGGGCTGGGGGTGGAGGGCGGGGGCAGGTGTGGGTGGGGCGGGATGGTGGGGGGGGGGAGGGAGAGGTGAGCGGGAGAGAGGGAGCAGGCGAGAGAGGGAGAGGGAGCTGGAGAAGAGAGAGGACGAGCGAGCGAGGCGAGGAGCAGAGGAGCGAGAGCTAGAGAGAGATAAGAGGAGAACGCAATAATCCGAGAAAATACAAAGCAGCCGAGGATGAGGAGAGAGAGCTCGAGCGACGCGAGAGAGAGAGGGAGAGCGAGGAGAAGATACGAGAGAGGGGAGCAGCGTGGCGAGACCGACGCGAGACGAGAGAGAAGAGAGACGAGAGAGAAGAGAAGGAGAGATCGATAGTATAGATCCGCTCGAGAGAGATGAGCAGAGAGCGGGGAGGGAGACGAGAGGAAGAAATGGGAACAAAAACACAAAATAAAACCGAAATATAAAAAAAGGAGGGCGAGATAGAGAAGCGATCGCGAAGCGAGAGAGAGAGAGAGACCGAGAGAGAGAGCGAAGAGAGCATGAGAGATAGAGCGAGCTAGATAGCTCGAGAGAGAGGGGGGCGCGAGAGAAGCTAGTGGACGAACGAAATTCATAGACAACTAAAAAGAGAGAGTGATGCGCAGAGAGAGAGCGGGCAGAATAGAGCTGGAGAGAGAGCGAGAAGGAAGGAGAGCAGAAGAGCGCGCAGCTGCAAAGCAGAGCGAGCAGCGAGACGAGCGGGATGAGAGAGGAGCAAAAGAGTGAGAGCTCGGGGAGAGAAAGCGGGAGCGAGCAGCGCATCGCTCTCTATAAGCGCAGTTCAGCTCTCTCTCTCTCTTTCCTTTCTCCCCCCCTTCCTCTCTCTCTCTCTCTCTCTCTCTCTCTCTCTCTCTCTCTCTCTCTCTCTCCCTCTCTCTCTCTCTCTCTCTCTAACTTTCTCTCTCTCTCTCTCTCTCTCTCTCTCTCTCTCTCTCTCTCTCTCTCTCTCTCTCTCTCTCTCTCTCTCACTCTCTCTCTCTCTCTCTCTCTCTCTCTTTCTTTCTCCCTCTCTCTCTCTCTCTCTCGCTCTCTCTCTCTCTCTCCTCCTTTCTCCCCCCTCCTCTCTCTCTCTCTCTCTCTCTCTCTCTCTCTCTCTCTCTCTCTCTCTCTCTCTCTCTCTCTCTCTCTCTTCCTTTCTCCCCCCCTCCTCTCTCTCTCTCTCTCTCTCTCTCTCTCTCTCTCTCTCTCTCTCTCTCTCTCTCTCTCTCTCTCTCTCTCTCTCTCTCTCTCTCTTTTTCTTTCTCCCTCTCTCTCTCTCTCTCGCTCTCTCTCTCTCTCTCCTCCTTTCTCCCCCCTCCTCTCTCTCTCTTCTCTCTCTCTCTCTCTCTCTCTCTCTCTCT
>NC_061854.1:6654868-6662368 GCF_019202785.1 Penaeus chinensis
AAAGGGTAGAGGGAGGGGGTTGGGTAAGGGGTTGAGGGGGGGGTTGGGGAAAGGGGGGAGAGGGGGGGGGGTTGGGGGGGTTGAGGTGGGGGTTGGGGGGGGTGAGGGAGGGGGGGTTGGGGGGAAGGGGGGAGAGGAAGGGGATTGGGGTAAGGTAGAATAAGGGGGTGGGGGAAGGGGGTGGGGGGGGATTGGGGTTAGGGGTAGAAAAGGGGGGGGGGGTTTGGGGTTAGGGGGGGTGGGGGTTGGGGGGTGGTCGGGGTGGGGGGAGGGGATTGGGTATTGGGGGGTAGGAAAGGGGGGGGGGGTGGGGAGGGTTGGGTTTTTTAAAAAAGGGTTTAAAGGGATTGGGCGGGAATCAGGAAAGGAAATTAAAAGTAAAAAAGGGTAAAGGGAAGGGGTTAGGGTAAGGGGAGGGGCTTGAGATAAGGGTAAGGGGTAAAGGGGGGGGGGAGTTGTGATAGGGATTTAGGGTAAAGATTAAGATCTGGAAAAGAGATTAGGGTAGGGTTCAGGGTAGTAGGTAGGGATAGGATAGGTTAAGGTATTGGGGAGGTTTTTTTACAAGGGTTTGGGTAGTAATTGGGGGAAAAAATAGGAGTTTTAATTGGGTAAGATTAATTTAGGTAAGGGGGCTTTTTAGGTAGTTAGGGTAAAAAGGGAAAAGTCGGGCCCAAAGGGGGGGTTTAAAGTGTTAACTTTTGTTTGTTTATTTTTTAGTAGAATGAATGTCTTTTAAGGAGGGGCTCGGGGGATGATAACAAATTGAAAAAAAGATGTGTAGAAAGTTGTTTGGGGGGGGGGGGGGAATGCAGATAAAAGAAAGGGTAGAAATAGAGAGAGGGAGGGGGGGGGGGGGTGGAGGGGGGTGAGGAGGGGGGAGGTGGATGAGAGAGAGAGTAAAAGAGGAAAGGAGGGAGAGGGGGAAGGGGGAGAGAGAGAGGGAGAGGGAGAGAGAGAGAGGAAAAGGAAAAGGGGAGAGGAGGGAAAAGGGGAAAAGGAGAGAGAGAGAAATTTTTGGTTTTTTTGGGGGGGGTGTTGTGTTTTGGTGGTTTTTTTTTTTTTTTTTTTTTTTTTTTTTTTTTTGGTGTGGGTGTTTTTTTTTTTTTTTTTTTTTTTTTTTTTTTTTTTTTTTTTTTTTTTTTTTTTTTTTTTTTTTTTTTTTTTTTTCCCCTTGGGGGGGGGGGGGGGGGGGGGGGGGGGGGGGGGGGGGGAGTGGGTGAGGAGAGAGAGGAGAGTTTGAGATTTTTCCGAGAGAGATTAAGAGAAAGAGAGAGAAGAGAGAAGAGAGAGAGCGAGAGGAGAGGAAGAGAGAGAGAGAGAGGAAGAGTGAAGGGGGAGAGAGAGAGAGAGGTGGGGGAAGAGAGAGAGAGACGGGAAGAGGGGGAGAGAGAGAGAGAAGAGAGAGTGAGAGAGGAAGAATGAGAGAGAGAGAGAGAGGAGAGAGACGGAGGAGAGAGACGGAGGAGAGAGAGAGAGATGGGAGACGAGAGGGGAGGGGAAAAAGAGAGAGAGAGAGAGGGGGAGAGGAAAAAGAGAGAGAGAGAGAGAAAGATAGGAGAGAGAGAGAGAGAGGAGAGAGAGAGAGAGAGAGAGAGAGGAGAGAGGAGAGAGAAAAAAGGAAGAGAGAGAGAGAGGGGAAGAGGAGAGAGAGAGAGGAGAAGAGAGGAGGGGAGACATGAAGAGAAGGAGAGACGAGAGAGGAGAGAGTGAGAGAGAGAGAGAGAGAGGGAGAGGGGAGAGAGAGAGAGGACGATAGAGACGATGGGAGAGAGAGAGAGAGAGGAGAGAGAGAGAGAGAGAGGAGGAGAGAGGAGAGGAGAGATGAGAGAGAGAGAGAGAGTTAGATGAGGAGAGAGAGAGAGAGAGAGAGAATAGCAAAAAAGAATAATGGAGATACAGACAGGAAAAGCTAGACAGAGAAACAATAACAAACAGCGAGACAGACAGCCGATGCAAGACAGACGAACGTACCCAGAGAGAGACAGGGACAGATAAAACTAGAAAGAAAGACACAATAATAGACAGCAAGACAGACAGACAGAACAAGCCGAAAGGGGGAACCAGAGAGAGACAGAGACAGACAGCGCTTGTCAGAAAGACACAGTAATAAACAGCGAGATAGACAGACAGTCCCGGACGAGCAGTGTCGGAGCCAAGGGAGAGACAGAGATACATAGAGAGGGAGAAAGAGAGAGAGAGAGAGAGAGAGAGAGAGAGAGAGAGAGAGAGAGAGAGAGAGAGAGAGAGAGAGAGAGAGAGAGAGAGAGAGAGAGAGAGAGAGAGACAGAGAGAGAAAGAGACAGTGGCAGAGAAAAGCAGAGAAAGAAACAGACACAGAGAGACACAGACAGACACAGACAGAGACAGAGAAACCAAGCATCTTCCCCTCGCCAAGATACACACACCCTCGCTACCTTCCTGACGAGTTCAAAGCAGCAAGAGCAAGGCGGAGTCTAATGACTCCCTCACGGAAATGGGCTGTTCCTGAGCACACACAAACGTTCCCTCGGCGTCAAAGCTTCCGCCCTTTAGCCTGACGGAGGCGATGAAGGCGTCTGGGAGGGCTTGATCAGACGGGAGATACAGTAAAGAAAGACCTTGACTACTTGTTGCCCTTGGTCTCCATATATAAACTTCAAGGTCTATAAGGCGAGGTTGATGTCTTTACAGTACACGGGGAGTAAATACTGTATGATATATAATTTCTGGTAAATGTTTTTTGATACATAGGGAATAGAGATAGAGAGAGAGAAAGGGAAAAGATAAAGAAAGGGGATGAGGGAGGTAATTGGAAAGAAAATCATGAAAGGTGAAAGATAGGGTTGAAGGCGAGAGAGATAAAAATGAATAAAAAGATAAAATAAAGTGAGCAGAAATGGAGGAAAGGCAGAATAGATTTTCATTTTTTTCTTTCTTTCTTTCTTTCTTATTTGTTTTTACGGCAATTTTACGGCCGCCGGATATTGTATACTGAATCTTTCATATCAGAATATATATTTTTTTGTCCAGTTTGTTATTCGTTTTCATCTAATAATTCAACTGGAATTTAAGAACTCGTTGTATGGAATGTGCATGGTGATCTGTATGCTTTTTATTCCTTCTCCCTTCAACCATTTCTGGTGAGGGGGAGGCTTAGATGCGGGCATGAGCATACCTATTCAAATAACATTTAGTATGAGCATATGCATATGCATATATATATATATATATATATATATATATATATATATATATATATATGTGTGTGTGTGTGTGTGTGTGTGTGTGTGTGTGTGTGTGTGTGTGTGTGTGTGTGTGTGTGTGTCTGTGTGTGTGTGTGTGTGTGTAGATCCCTCCCTCCCTCCCTGTCTTCCTATCATTCCCTCCCTCCCTTTCTCTCCCTTTATCACCGCCCCTTCTCTCATCTCTCCTCCTCCCGACCCTCACCTCCTCTTCCTCTATTATCTTTCCTCCCTCCTTCCTTTCCCTCTTTCCCTTCCCTCCCTCTCTCCACTTCTCTCCCTATCCCTCCCTCTCCTCCTTTCATCCCCTCCTCCCCTTTCTTTTCCTATCCCTCCCTTCCTCTCTCCTCCTTCCCTTTCGCTCTCTTTTTCCCCCTCCATCCATTTCTCTTCCTTTTTCCCTCTCCATTTCTCACCCTTCCTCCATCCTTCCTCCCCCTCCTTCCCTTTCCTCCCTCTCCCTATTTCTCTCCCTATCCTTCCCTCGCTCTCTCACCCCTCCTCCAGAAGATTATGACCTCCTCCCTCCCTCCACTTCTCTTCCTATCCCTCCCTCTCCCTCTCATCCCTCCTCCTACGGATCCTCCCACTTCTCTCCCTAGCCCTCCACCCTCTCTCATCCCTATCCCTCCCTGTCTCTCTCATCCCTCCTCCAGATCATGACCTCCTCCCTCCCTCCCCTTCTCTCCCTATCACTCCCTCCCTCATTCATACCTCCTCCCTCCCTCCACTTCTCTCCCTATCCCTCCCTCCCTCATTCATACCTCCTCCCTCCCTCCACTTCTCTCCCTATCCCTCCCTCCCTCATTCATACCTCTTCTCTCCCTCCACTTCTCTCCCTATCCCTCCCTCCCTCATCCATACCTCCTCCCTCCCTCCACTTCTCTCCCTATCCCTCCCTCCCTCATCCATACCTCCTCCCTCCCTCCACTTCTCTCCCTATCCCTCCCTCCCTCATTCATACCTCTTCTCTCCCTCCACTTCTCTCCCTATCCCTCCCTCCCTCATCCATACCTCCTCCCTCCCTCCACTTCTCTCCCTATCCCTCCCTCCCTCATCCATACCTCCTCCCTCCCTCCACTTCTCTCCCTATCCCTCCCTCCCTCATTCATACCTCTTCTCTCCCTCCACTTCTCTCCCTATCCCTCCCTCCCTCATCCATACCTCCTCCCTCCCTCCACTTCTCTCCCTATCCCTCCCTCCCTCATCCATACCTCCTCCCTCCCTCCACTTCTCTCCCTATCCCTCCCTCCCTCATTCATACCTCTTCTCTCCCTCCACTTCTCTCCCTATCCCTCCCTCCCTCATCCATACCTCCTCCCTCCCTCCACTTCTCTCCCTATCCCTCCCTCCCTCATCCATACCTCCTCCCTCCCTCCACTTCTCTCCCTATCCCTCCCCTCCCTCATTCATACCTCTTCTCTCCCTCCACTTCTCTCCCTATCCCTCCCTCCCTCATCCATACCTCCTCCCTCCCTCCACTTCTCTCCCTATCCCTCCCTCCCTCATTCATACCTCTTCTCTCCCTCCCTCCACTTCTCTCCCTATCCCTCCCTCCCTCATCCATACCTCCTCCCTCCCTCCACTTCTCTCCCTATCCCTCCCTCCCTCATTCATACCTCCTCCCTCCCTCCACTTCTCTCCCTATCCCTCCCACCCTCATTCATACCTCTTCTCTCCCTCCCTCCACTTCTCTCCCTATCCCTCCCTCCCTCATTCATACCTCCTCCCTCCCTCCACTTCTCTCCCTATCCCTCCCTCCCTCATCCATACCTCCTCCTGCAGATCCTGGCCTCCTCATCCTTTATTCCTCCTACAGGGACGCCAAAAGGAGCCATTGAGGACGGAAGTGCGTGTCACGGAAGGCCGGTCTCCTGTGAGCTCGTTCGAGATTCTTGCAAAAATTCCTTCGCTGAGGAAAGAAGAGGAAGGAAGAGGAGAGGGGAAGGGGAGGGAGGAATGGAAGGAGGGAAGAGAAGAGAGAGAGAAAAAAGGGGGGAAGGAGGGAAGAAGAGAGGAAGAAGATGGAGGAATGGAAGGAGGGAAGAGAAGGGAGAGAGAAAAAATAGGGGTAAGGCGGGGAGAAGAGGGGAAGGGGATGGAGGAATGGAAGGAGGGAAGAGAAGAGAGAGAGAAAAAAGGGGGGAAGAAGGGAAGAGGAGAGGAAGGGGATGGAGGAATGGAAGGAGGGAAGAGAAGGGAGAGAGAAAAAATAGGGGTAAGGAGGGAGAGAAGAGGGGAAGGGGATGGAGGAATGGAAGGAGGGAAGAGAAGGGAGCGAGAAAAAAGGGGGGAAGGAGGGAAGAGGAGAGGAAGGAGATGGAGGAATGGAAGGAGGGAAGAGAAGGGAGAGAGAAAAAAGGGGGGAAGGAGGGAAGAGGAGAGGAAGGAGATGGAGGAATGGAAGGAGGGAAGAGAAGGGAGAGAGAAAAAAAGGGGAAGGAGGGGAGAAGAGAGGAAGGAGATGGAGGAATGGAAGGAGGGAAGAGAAGGGAGAGAGAAAAATAGGGGGAAGGAGGGGAGAAGAGAGGAAGGGGATGGAGGAATGGAAGGAGGGAAGAGAAGGGAGAGAGAAAAAAAGGGGGAAGGAGGGGAGAAGAGGGGAAGGGGATGGAGGAATGGAAGAAGGGAAGAGAAGGGAGAGAGAGAAAAAGGGGGAGAAGAAAGGAAGAAGAGAGGTAGAAGATGGTGGAAGGGAAAGAGGGAAGAGAAGGGAGAGAGAGAATAAATAGGGGGAAGGAGGGGAGAAGAGAGGAAGAAGATGGACGAATGGAAGAAGGGAAGAGAAGGGAGAGAGGGAAAAAGTGGAGAAGGGGGTAATTGGAGAGGAAGGGGATGGAGGAATGGAAGGAGGGAAGAGAAGTGAGAGAGAAGAAAAAGGGGGAAAAGAAAGGAAGAAGAGAGGTAGAAGATGGAGGAATGGAAGGAGGGAAGAGAAGGGAGAAAGAAGAAAAAGGGGGAAGGAGGGAAGAAGAGAGGAAAGAGATGGAGGAATGGAAAGAGGAAATAGAAGGGAGAGAATAAAGGGGAAAGGAGGGAAGAGATGAGAAAAAAATAAGGGGAAGGAGGGAAAAAGAGAGAAAGGGGATGGAGGAATGGAAGGAGGGAAGAGAAGGGAGAGAGAAGAAAAAAGGGAGAAGGAGGGAAGAAGATGGAGGAATGGAAAGAGGGAAGAGAAGGGAGAGAGTAAAAAAAGGAGAAGGAGGGAAGAAGAGAGAGAGAAGATAGAGGAATGGAAGGAGGGAAGAGAAGGGAGAGAATAAAGGGAGAAGGAGGGAAGAGAAAGGAGAGAGAAGAGTGGGGAGGAAGGAAGAGAAGAAGGGGGGGGAAGGATGATTATGAGAAAGGGAGAAAGAAGGAAGGAAAAGAGAGATACAGAAGGAGAGAAGGAAGGTAGCGGAGTGGAAGTAGAGAAGAAGGAGAGAGAGAGGGGAGGGTGGGTAAGAGAAGGAAGAAAGAGAGGGAAGAAAGGAGGGAAGAAGGGGAGAGAGAGGGGGGGGGGGAATGTAAGGGCAGGAAGAAAGAGAAGGAAGAGAGGAGGGAAAAGAGGAATATGAGAGGGGTAACGAGAAGGAGAGAAGTAAGAAATAAAGAGGAGAGATAAATGTGTAGAATGAATAAGATAAAGAAAGGGAGAAAGAAAGACGTGGAGGGATCGAGAAAAAAAGGAATGGGAGGAGAGAAAGGCGTAGAGGATGCAATAAAAAACAGGACGAGAAAGGAAACTGTAAGGAAAATAAGAAAAACGGAGAAAGAGAAATGGAGACAGAGAGGGAAGAGGAAGTTTCGAAGAAAAAAAAAATCGTCATATCTGTACGTAAAGAGAAACACACAGACACACAGAAAGACCTTAACAGAAAACGAGAGGAAGGAAAAGCCTATACGGTTCGTATCGTGTGTACGTACGACCACGTAACAGGGTCTAGAACTCCTGTAAAAGTGAATGACCTTCTATGTCCTCTCCTCGTCTTGTCTCGACTCTCCCCAAGGCGCAACGATTTCAGGTCATCTCCCTCCCTCACTCCACCTTTCAAAGGGCTTTTTCTTATCCCCCTCAGTCATCCTCTCCTTCCTTCCACCCTTCTTTTAATCCACCCTCCTTCCCATCCACCCTCTTTCTCACACGCTATCCACCTCACACAAACACACACACACACTTTCTTCCACTTTCCCTGATTTATTTCATACCCTACCACTCACCTTTTTAAAAATAGTTTTTATTATATTATATTATATTACTTTGCATGATTTAATTCGAAGATGATTTCATAATATC
>NC_061854.1:6669868-6672368 GCF_019202785.1 Penaeus chinensis
TCCCTCTCTTCCTTTTCAAAATTCAAAATGTTTAACAGTAATGTCACGGAAAAAAAAAACATTAGGATCATAGTAGCAATACTGAACAATCAATAGTATGACGCTTCACTTTTCAGTTAGAATGGATCAGGCGACTGTAATAAACAGAGAGCCCTTACCTCTTGGAACGAATTATGAAAGCATTAACAGGTAAATTAATAAATACATAAGCAAAATAAACAAATATAAACAAATAGATAGATAAATAAATATAATGTGTAGTGATTTCGGAACAAGTTATCTGAATTACCCTTGTTCATTACGTCATTTGTCGCTGCCTCCACCTGGTCAGTGTGTCCAGGATACTTACACGGAAAGGAGACATCAATGAAGGGTGTAAGAAACAAAAAAGAAAAGAAAAAAAGCAAGAGTGTAAGTGTAAGGGTGTAAGGAAACTTAAAAGGAAAGGAGTGTAGGTGTAAGGCAATGTAATGACCTAATACACAAGTGCTTCCGTCTCGTAAGCGGGGTTGGGTGCGTGTCAGCCTTGAATGACGGATGAAAGGTAGTCAGTTGCTTGCCACAGGTAGCCAAGTTATGGTTCATTTGTCTCAGTGAAAAGGAGGTTTTACTTTAGAAATTGGGGAATTTTACTCAAAAAGCCTTTGTTAAAATATATTTATTGACTAAGACTATATTTATTGGCTAAGAACAAACAGTATACGATAAATGAAATTAAGAAATTTTTATAATCCTTCAGGAATAACCATAAACTTCATAATACAAAAGCTAGAAACTGGACTAAAAACTCACAAAAAATATATATATATTATCTAAAAAAAAAAAAAAAAAAAATCTAAACTTATGAAGCACTCTGTTTTACATTATAAAAATTAAAAACTTGAAACGCCCCATCTTACCGCCATCCTGCTCGTCCTTACGACCATCTAAAAAAAAAAAAAAAAAAAAAACACAAAAAAAAAAACACGTCACTCTTGCTTCCGTCGGGTGTACATCGGCCGCATAGAGGGCGTTTTCTCCCAGACAAGCCATCCCTCCTTTTACGCTCGTCCGCGTGCTATATATACCCGACCCCAGCAAGGATTTTATTAATGAGCTAGTAACTAACCCAGGAACGAGCTGATGAATCCCTCCTCCCCCTAGATGGCGCTGCAATCCATGAATATAAAAAAAAAAGAAACTTCGTACCTTAATAAACTATAAAAAAAAAAAAAACATTTATTTCCCCTGTAAAATAATTGTAAAATCTAATTGGTAAAAGAAAAAAAGAAAAGTATACGCAAGTTCTTCCCCTGATGTTAAAAGAGTGCGGCAAAAATGTATAAAAGACAAAGAAAATCGTTTTTAATTGTAAAACGTAAAATATACAGGTAAACAAAAACAAAGGGCTGCCAGATATCCGGTTCCGTGGGTTGTCTCAAGCATTCCGGTGCTTCCTTGGAGGGTCTCTGGCGTCAATACATATACATACATACATACATACATACATACATACATACATACATAAATATATTTATATCTATATAAATATACATTGTGTGTGTGTGTGTAATATATAAATAAACATTCATTCCACTGCAGGACATAGGCCTCTCTCAATTCACTATTGGGAGGTTATATGGCAGTGTCACCCTTGCCTGATTGGATGCCCTTCCTGATCAGCCGCGGTTCGGCGCGCTAACACTTGTTCCACGGCAGTGGCTTCCCCTATGATACCTACGTTTGACTTCTCAAGGCGATCGGTCGTTTTCTCGGGCTCGAGCCGGCAGTCAGAGCGCAGGCATTTTTACGACTGCCGCGACGGGGAATTTAACTGTGTGTGTGTGTGTGTGTGTGTGTGTGTGTGTGTGTGTGTGTGTGTGTGTGTGTGTGTGTGTGTGTGCGTCTGTGTGTCTGTGTGTCTGTGTGTGTGCGTGTGTGTGTTTATTTATTTATTTATCTGAAAGGCTCTTTTAAAATTACATCTTAATGCTTTTATATTTCATTTCAAGCGTGCAATCAGCATTATGATAAAGACTACTTATTGCATTTGGTTGAGTGATGAGACGTGAGCTGTTTTATTATAATTGCTATCCTTAGTTTCATAAAAATTGTCATTGTTACTGCTGTTTTCGTCACTGTCATCGTCACCATCAACCATTATCATCATCAACATCAATCACTACTATCTTCATCCCTATCACCATCATCTTTATCATCATCATCACCACCACCATCATTATCCTCATTGTCATCATCAGTCATCATCCATCATCACCATCCCCATTATCATCGACATCAGTCATCGTCACCAGCATTATTGCCATTTATTTCCATTACAATTATCACCATTACCATAGCTGCCAAAAAAAAATTCGCATTATTATCAAACCTGATTTTTCCAGAATTAGTAAATTAATAAATAATTAAATTAATAACTATATATACAGATCAATAAATAAATAAATATATATATATATACACACACAGATAGATGAAAAAAAAAATACACAAACAGATA
>NC_061854.1:6677368-6679868 GCF_019202785.1 Penaeus chinensis
ATTAATCGATCCAGGATTCGTAGGATTACTCGATTACTCAATCCAGGATTCGAAGGATTGCTGGTGATGGTAATGATGATGGTGCTGGTGATGGTAATGATGATGGTGCTGGTGATGGTAATGATGATGGTGCTGGTGATGGTAATGATGATGGTGCTGGTGATGGTAATGATGATGGTGCTGGTGATGGTAATGATGATGGTGCTGGTGATGGTAATGATGATGGTGCTGGTGATGGTAATGATGATGGTGCTGGTGATGGTAATGATGATGGTGCTGGTGATGGTAATGATGATGGTGCTGGTGATGGTAATGATGATGGTGCTGGTGATGGTAATGATGATGGTGCTGGTGATGGTAATGATGATGGTGCTGGTGATGGTAATGATGATGGTGCTGGTGATGGTAATGATGATGGTGCTGGTGATGGTAATGATGATGGTGCTGGTGATGGTAATGATGATGGTGCTGGTGATGGTAATGATGATGGTGCTGGTGATGGTAATGATGATGGTGCTGGTGATGGTAATGATGATGGTGCTGGTGATGGTAATGATGATGGTGCTGGTGATGGTAATGATGATGGTGCTGGTGATGGTAATGATGATGGTGCTGGTGATGGTAATGATGATGGTGCTGGTGATGGTAATGATGATGGTGCTGGTGATGGTAATGATGATGGTGCTGGTGATGGTAATGATGATGGTGCTGGTGATGGTAATGATGATGGTGCTGGTGATGGTAATGATGATGGTGCTGGTGATGGTAATGATGATGGTGCTGGTGATGGTAATGATGATGGTGCTGGTGATGGTAATGATGATGGTGCTGGTGATGGTAATGATGATGGTGCTGGTGATGGTAATGATGATGGTGCTGGTGATGGTAATGATGATGGTGCTGGTGATGGTAATGATGATGGTGCTGGTGATGGTAATGATGATGGTGCTGGTGATGGTAATGATGATGGTGCTGGTGATGGTAATGATGATGGTGCTGGTGATGGTAATGATGATGGTGCTGGTGATGGTAATGATGATGGTGCTGGTGATGGTAATGATGATGGTGCTGGTGATGGTAATGATGATGGTGCTGGTGATGGTAATGATGATGGTGCTGGTGATGGTAATGATGATGGTGCTGGTGATGGTAATGATGATGGTGCTGGTGATGGTAATGATGATGGTGCTGGTGATGGTAATGATGATGGTGCTGGTGATGGTAATGATGATGGTGCTGGTGATGGTAATGATGATGGTGCTGGTGATGGTAATGATGATGGTGCTGGTGATGGTAATGATGATGGTGCTGGTGATGGTAATGATGATGGTGCTGGTGATGGTAATGATGATGGTGCTGGTGATGGTAATGATGATGGTGCTGGTGATGGTAATGATGATGGTGCTGGTGATGGTAATGATGATGGTGCTGGTGATGGTAATGATGATGGTGCTGGTGATGGTAATGATGATGGTGCTGGTGATGGTAATGATGATGGTGCTGGTGATGGTAATGATGATGGTGCTGGTGATGGTAATGATGATGGTGCTGGTGATGGTAATGATGATGGTGCTGGTGATGGTAATGATGATGGTGCTGGTGATGGTAATGATGATGGTGCTGGTGATGGTAATGATGATGGTGCTGGTGATGGTAATGATGATGGTGCTGGTGATGGTAATGATGATGGTGCTGGTGATGGTAATGATGATGGTGCTGGTGATGGTAATGATGATGGTGCTGGTGATGGTAATGATGATGGTGCTGGTGATGGTAATGATGATGGTGCTGGTGATGGTAATGATGATGGTGCTGGTGATGGTAATGATGATGGTGCTGGTGATGGTAATGATGATGGTGCTGGTGATGGTAATGATGATGGTGCTGGTGATGGTAATGATGATGGTGCTGGTGATGGTAATAATAATGGTGATGATGATGGTGATGATGATGGTGCTGGTGATGGTAATGATGATGGTGCTGGTGATGGTGATGGTGATTGTGATTGTGATGGGGATGATGATGGTGATGATGATGGGGATGGAGATGGTAATGGTGATGATGATGGTAATGGTAATGATGTAGATGCTGATAATATTAATGCTCTTGATAATAAATATAATGATAAGATTAATAACAATAATAATTACAATTACATCAATAACAAAATTATAATTATTATTATCATTATTCTATTATCATTACTGTTAGTACAACTACTACCATTGTTTCAATAATAATAATTTGCATAATATGAGGGATAATGTTCGCATTATGAATTTTCCTATTAGTGTTATTATTATCTTGATCATTATTATTAGTATCAATATTGATACTATTATTATTATGATTACTTTCATTATCTTCACGACCACCATTAGAATCAATATTACTATCATATTTTTTTTTTTTCATTATCATTACTTTTTTTTTGTTGTTGTTTTTTTGCGTAAGTATTATTGCAAGTATTGACGTTATCATCTTCCTCATACTCATCCTC
>NC_061854.1:6689868-6694868 GCF_019202785.1 Penaeus chinensis
TATATATATATATACATATATATATACATATATTTTAGATGTAGCAGTTACATCCTTACTTACCTTCACCAAGACGCCTGTGCTAGGATTAGCCGCCAACAGTTCCTTCTGTGTATTCTTTTGTAATAGAGTCTCCGGTCGCCATGGCAACGGAAGAGATGTAAGGTAAATGCATGGTTTGCTTTGTTCTTTGTAGTGCAGTTGTTGTTGAATAAATACTCTTTTTCATATACAGATGTATAGATATGCCCGCACACACATGCAAGCAAACAAATAAACAAACAAACAAACACTAATATACACACAAACATACACATACACACAAACAAACAAACACACACACACACACACACACACGCACACAGACACACACACACACACACACACACACACACACACACACACACACACACACACACACACACACACACACACAAACACACACACACACACACACACAAACGAGTAGAGACCATGAAATGTGTCTACTTCGCGGAATCAACAATATGACCAAGATGTAAACTTTAAAGGGTTTTAGAACAGCTTTAGGCAAACAAACCATGTGTGTGTGATATATAGATATATACATATATATATATATATATATATATATATATATATATATATATATATTTAAATGTATGTATTTATAAAAACATATATACACAACAACAAAAATTACGAAAATAATAACAACAACATCATCACAATCAATAAAAAAACAACAGTAAGTATAATGATGATAGTGATAATAGCAGCAATAACAACAAAACAACAGTAATAAAAATAATAATAATAGCAACAACAAAAACAACAGCACCAATAACGATAGTGATAATAACAGTCACCTTTAGATTATAAAAGTTGGATAGATAAATTAACACTGCACAATGAGCGCCCACAAAAAAAAGAAAAAAAGAAAAAGAAAAAGAAAATCTGAGAAAATTCACATATAACTAAACATATTTCTGAATATACATTACAAACTTTTTTTTTTCAACTTTTAATTAATTTGCAATTAAGACTTCCATCATACAACAGTGATTCCCTCTGGTAAAAGATATCGTTGCAAATATTATAGCCTGTTGAAAAGAAATTATTATCATTGCTAATTAGGAAAAGGTATGAATGAGAATGAATATCTTCACAATACAATACAAGAGATGTATTTGACGGTCAAATACATCTCTTGAATTGTAAAGATATTCATTCTCATTCATACCTTTTCTGCATTTGTCAACATGAATGCGGTTCACTAATTAAGACAATAAAAGATTATTCAACCTGTTTCTTTTTCATTTCATTTTATTTTTTATAGCTTTACACGTTATAAAAGGAGATATTCTATAAAGGCAATTAGCTTTCATAATTGGTCCAAGATTCTGGGATAATATTTATAACAAACAGATGATAGCAAGTTAATATAAATTTCGAATGACGTCACACTATAAATATACTTCTTATGCAAATCAAAGTAAAGTTTTGTCGTTAACATTTCTTTCGCTTTTGGAAAAGGGATTCAGAATATTGGATTTTCTTTTTACCTGCTTTTGCATAAGGAAATCACGTTACAGGGGTGAACACACATATATGCACGCACAAGCACACACACACACACACACACACACACATACACACACATACACACATATATACACACATATACACACACACACACACACACACACACACACACACACACACACACACACACACACACACACACACAAACACACACACACACACACACACACATACACACACAGACACATACACACACATACACACACACACACACACACACACACATAGCAAACAAGCAAACTAACACGCACAAACAAACAAACACATACATACACACACACACACAAGCAAACACACACACACAGGCATATTATGACGTACAGAAGAGTACGCTTTTATTGTAAAAAAAATAATAACAAAAATAATAATAATGATAAAATAAATCACACAACAGAAATTTTGGAATTTCTTCCCTGGAAATGTTACATAAAGAATCAGATTTTGCACTGAAAGCTTTTTAATTGGAATAATTCATTTCCTAAACGGACTGTTCAATCAGTACATTGATATTCGCTAAAAGATTCGCCTCTGTCTATTCAATCTTTCCATCTATCCATCTATCTATCTCTTTATCTGTTAATCTTTCAATCTATCCATCTCTCTATCTCTTTATCTGTTAACCTTTCCATCTATCCATCTCTCTATTTCTTCATTTCTTATTTTTTTCCCATCGATCTATCTATCTATACTTCCATCTACTCATCTTACTATCTATTTTTTTTTCCTTATTTTTCTATCTGTCCATCTTTTCTTCTATCATTTTCCCTTTATTCATCTATCCATCTCTTTATCTTTTCATCTTTCCATCTATTCGTCTTCCCATTTTTTATTTTTCCTTCTATCCAACTTTTATTTTCTCTATGTCTATCCGTAAGTCTATTTATCCGTCTTTACATCGAGCGATTTTCCATGTATCCAACTTTCTATCTATTTCTATTTCCATTTTCTCGTTTATCCATCTTCATATCTATCCAGCCCTCCATCTGTCTATTTTTCCATTTATCTATCGTTTCATCTATTCATTTTTCTTCTTATCCATCTCTCCATCCCTCTATCTATTCGTCTTTCTAATTATCCATCTTCTATCTCTTTTTTGGTTCATCTTGCCATCTATCCACTTTCCCTTAATCTTTCCATCAACCTATCTACCATTTATCCATTTACCCATCTATCCATTTATCCACCTGTCCATCCATCCATCTATCTATCACACGAACAGCATTCATCGCCTGTGTACCCGCTACCACAAGGCAGTAAAACTATATTATTTAATTATCTCCCTAACATCATTCTTTGGAATAACTGTCTCTGATTTTAGTAAACTTTAGATATTCCAGATATGTCATAAATCTATCCATGTCAACCGGGGAGTTCTGGGTTGTACATAGTTCGTCCTAGAAATGACATATAGATATATACCTTCCGGAATTGGATGTATGGCAACACGCTTCTTCGCAAATATTTTTTATCTATATTTTTCACTTTCAGTTTCTTATTCATAATTTCTGGCCTTTCGATATTTTCAAAATCCATTTTCCGCGATATTAGGAGCTTCACTCGAGATCGTTACTCGGAAATCGGACGTTACTCTTGCCTTATAAATCACACTTCGGATCTGCGAAGCGAAGAAAAACATGTTTTCCTATTATGGTGATTGCAATATATGAAAAATTTATTTCACGTGACGTTAACACCAGAAGTTAGGTAAGTGTGTGTTTAAGGGGGTGGGGAGGGGGGTGGTGTGTCTGTATGTATGTGATTGTGTGTTTGTTTGAGTGTGTGTGTGTGTGTGTGTGTGTGTGTGTGTGCGCGCGTGTGTACATGCGAGCGAACGCGCGCAAACCTGTGTACACCAATCAAAAATATTCCCCCACTTATTTAAAAAAAAAAAAAAATCCTAATCAGAAACAAAGTAACAGAATAAACCCCCGACAAATGAGAATCAGAAGAGAATAGCCCAACGAACAAAACCGAAGAGAGACGAGCGTGAAATGAATAAACACGAGCCACGAGGAAAGGAGGTTTCCGATTCCCCGGAGAGGAAGCCTTGTGAACGAAGAAGCTGCCTGCCTTCTCGCTCTCTCTCCCTCTCGCCGGTTTTGATAATGAGTTCCCGTCTTGATTGATGTTTCCGCCAATAGCGCGAGGAGGGTGACGCTAATGACTGCTTTATCGGAAATGCACTGCACTTCATCTTCGAGATTTATCATTAATTCGAATCACAGTGACGTCAGCGATGTCTGTATCAACACCCGCGAATCAGCTGCTCGCTCGCTCGCCCCCGATGAGGGATGGTGGCGAATGGCTGTGGCAGGAAGGGCTCCTCGTCGCTCTCCATCTCGCTTTCCATCGCTCTTCTTATCTCTGTCTCTGTCTGCCTCTGTCGGTCTGTTTGTCTGTGTAACTGTTTATCTGTTTGTTTGTGTTTCTTTGTCTTTCTCTTTTGCTGTTTGTTTCTATCATTCTCTTTCTCTTTATCTCTGGCTTTCCCTCTCTATATATATATTTATATCTGTTTCTCTTTTTCTCTTTCTCTCTCTATATATATATATATCTGTTTCTCTTTTTCTCTCTCTTTCTCTCTCTCTCTCTCTCTCTCTCTCTCTCTCTCTCTCTCTCTCTCTCTCTCTCTCTCTCTCTCTCTCTCTCTCTCTCTCTCTCTCTCTCCCTCTCTCTCTCTCTTACTCTCCCTCTCTCTCTCGCTTCTCTTCTGCTTACTCCATCCTTACAATCTCTCTATCAATTTTTAAATCAGTGTCTAACTCTCTCTTCTTTTCGCTCTCTCACGGTCTTTTATTTTCTCGATGTTTCCCCAATCTCTCTCATAGCTTCTTTTCGGCTTGCAACATCCTTACAATCCCCTTTCAGCTGTTAAAAGGCTTAAATCGAGAAAGAAAGAGAGAGAGAGAGAGAGAGAGGGGGGGGGGGGTTGAGACAGACAGAGAAACAAACACAGACAGACTGAAAAACAAAAAGAAAGAAAGATAAATAGAGACAGAGAGATGAAGAAAGAGTAACGGAGAGACAGACAAACAGACTGAAAGAAAAAAAGAAAGAGAGAAACAGACAAAATCGTTATCATCAAAGGGACAGACAGACAGAGAGACAGACAGACAGAAGAAAAGGCAAACGGAAAGAAAGAAAGACGAAAAAAAAGAAAGGGAGCAACAGAGACAGACAGATAGAAAGACGGAAGAAAAAACAAAAAAAAAAGAAACAATGAGAAAGAGAGAACCAGTCAAAATCCTCATCATCAGACAGACAAACAGAAAAAAAAGAAAAAAAAGAAAAGAAAGAGAGAGAGAGAAAAAGCGAAACAGACAAAATCGTTATCATCAAAGGGACAGACAGACAGACAGACAGACAGACAGAAGAAAAGGCAAACGGAAAGAAAGAGAGGGAGCAACAGAGACAAA
>NC_061854.1:6709868-6712368 GCF_019202785.1 Penaeus chinensis
CATTGGTGCTTCGTACCATAATGGTGCTTACAACGAGACTCATTCTTAGCCAAGCTGAAAATGAGATTCCTACCATAATAGAAAAAAAAATAATAAAGTGAGAGAGGGGGGAGAGAGAGAGAGAGATGGAGAAGAAAGAGAGAGAGAGAATCAGTGAGAGAGAGAGAGAGAGAGATGGAGAAGAATCTATACTTCTATAGAATGATCAGCATCATAGTCAATATTTTTTTAATGTATGTTTGTATGTGTGTAAGTATGAATATATATGTAAATGTGTATGTGTGTATGTATGTATGTATATATGAATGAATTAATATATGCATGTATGTATGTATGTATGTATGCATGTATATATGTATGTATGTATATATGTATGTATGTATGTATGTATGTATGTATGTATGTATGTATGTATGTATGTATGTATGTGTATATGTATGTATGCATGCATGTATGTGTATGTGTTTATGTATGTATGTATGTATTTATGTATCTATGCATGTTTGTATGTATATATGTATGTATGTATGCATATATGTATGTATGTATGTATGTATGTATGTATGTATGTATGTATGTATGTATGTATGTATGTATGTATGTATTTATGTATGTATGTATGTATGTACGTACGTATGTATGTATTATGTATGTATTTAATTATACACGTGTATAAAATAGGTCTTGAAGCAAAAGCCAATATAAACTAACAACTACAATTAGTGTGAAAATGAATATGAAGAATACAAAAGAAAAATATGTATATATAAACAAAAAAAAAAAAAAGAACGAATCATTGGCAAAAAGAAACCGAGAGAAAAAGATATTTATAAAAACGATACGAAACATGTAATTGAAATTTAATATATGTTCTACATCAAAGGAAAAAATTATTGAAAGAAAAATGAAGCAGAAAAATGTAGATGGATATGTATTCACACTCACAATCACACACACGCACGTATATAGTGAGGTACATGTACAGTGTGTGTGTGTGTGTGTGTGTGTGTGTGTGTGTGTGTGTGTGTGTGTGTGAGTGAGTGAGTGAGTAAAAGAGTGAGTGAATGCGAGTGTGAGTGTGAGTGAGTGAAAGAGTGAGTGTGAGTGAGTGTGTGAAAGAGAGAGAGAGTGTGAGTGAGTGAGTGAGTGAGTGAGTGAAAGAGAGAGTGAGTGTGAGTGTGAGTGAGTGAATGAGTGAAAGAGAAAGTGAGTGTGAGTGAGTGAGTGAAAGAGTGAGTGAGTGAGTGTGAGTGAGAGAATGAGTGTGAGAGAGTAAATGAGTGAGTGAATGAGTGAGTGAGTGAGTGAGTTAGTGAGTGAGTGAATGAGTAAGTGAGTGAATGAGTGTGAGAGAGTGAGTAAGTGAATGAATGAGTGAGTGAGTGAGTGGATGAGTGAGTGTGTGTGGATATATACGCCATCATTTACAATAATTCGAACACATCACACCTCCCAGGGCAAAAAGGATGACAAAGCGGATTTAATTTGAATCACACTTAGCACCAAATACTTTATTGCCTCTTATGATATTTGGTTACAGTGCAAAGATCTAGCACTCTTCTACTTTTATTTTCCACCAGATCCTGCCACAAGGAAAAAGAAAGGACATTAACTTTATTGCATCTTACGAGAATCTTAACAAGTGAGAGTGAGTTGGTTAGTGAAATACTTTGCACTGGTGTCATCTGCATCATCGAACAATACTTTAATTGGAGAAGGAATTTTTATAAATCATATTTTGAAACTATGTTGTATAAGCTTTACATGACTTTCGTAAGCAAGAACATGGTGTAACATAGCCAGTGCCTTAGTCTTTAGATGCAGCTTGGATACTAATTCTCTTGCAAAACGCCCACTGCTTCAATCTACGTAACTGTTTGTCAGATGTAGTAAAGAGAACGCTAGTTTTCAAATTATAAACATCTATGTCTTGGTCTTGAGGAAATAAATCGAGTTCCAGTAGAAATTAGCAAGTCAGAAGGCACAGAGAAAGGGGGGAAGGTTGATTATTAACTTCCCGTTGATAAAAATACGAGACAGCATTATAGTAAAGTAGCTGAAAATGCCCGGCAGGAATTTACTTTCCAGATCATGATGAACAGTTTCACAAAGATGAAACAGCGACAACAAACAATATATTATTATTAGACAAAGAAACATATTCCTGGAATTCAAAACTAGTACATAAACTATATACTCACTGTTTATCTTTCTCATCTCATCTACATATAAGATGAAAGTTTCAGCCTGATACAGTTCTACATATTAAGTAGGTATGTTTTGCTCCACACACTCCCTACCTAATGTCATCTTGTTTGTGTTACTCTCCATACCAATATTCAACTCTAGGCCAAAGTAAACTTCAGCAAACTAACTTTCATCTTTACACAATATTTCTGTCCAAAGTTGTACTTAATACGATGGCAGCTCTGATATCATTCTGCCTATGTTATCCCTCATGTCAAGGTAATCCTGTGGACCATGTTTTAGCTCCCAATGG
>NC_061854.1:6724868-6729868 GCF_019202785.1 Penaeus chinensis
GTCTCATAAACACAAGGTCTGAGAAAGGGGTGTACGTGTTACGGTCTAGATGCCTAACAGGCATTTCCAGTCACAGCGTATAAACCACCGTGTTTCAAGTCGATTCATCACTGTTTTTCAGTTATCCTGAACCGGAATCACAAAGACCGGCATCTTTGGGGATTGTTATAAAATTTCGGTAATACACTGGACAGGATCCGATAATGACAAAATTGAAATTGCCCTGTAATCGAGCTTCCAGGATTACATCTATTGATAGATCCTAGTTGTGTCAGGGTTTTTGATTGTATAAATATATTAAAACATTTAATGTCTTTGTTTGCTGTCTGTGACTACGGATTATAGATTACTAGCTTAAAAAAAATGTGATATACTAAATATCTGATTTCCGATTTCATGCAACAGACTGATTATTCAAAGTTGTCGGCAGCATCAACAGATAAGGTCATTAGCGGCGAATACCTTGTTGGATCAAGTATACAGGCAGCTGCACCCAGCCTCGTTCCAATGGGAGGTGTGGTTACTGGGCAACGCAGTTAAGATGTTCAAAGTTTTGTAACTGCTATCGTGAATCAGACTGCAGTAATGAACAGCCTTACTCAGAACCTGTAAATGAACAACTTATGATTGAACCTCGTGCTGTACATCAATCCTCTAAAACCTAGGACACATTATATAATTTCATTTTGCCGGAAGTTAGATTATTTCATTCACTTTTATGACTTTTCCACTGTAATCATCGGGGTATATTTTGTGCATCGTTACTTTTTATCATCCTGATAGCATCCAATTTTATTAAATTCTGGCTTACAACCCACAGTATTGATAAGATTCTTAAAGGTCTTCCGCTTCAGTGGATAGATTACAAACGCACATATTTCAAATTAATATTCCTTTCGCAATGTAATGTGAACTTCAAAAGCTAATACTTGTTTTACCCATGGTAGCTTGAAACGTTAAGAATAGTCATTTATTCAACAAGTAATTCACGTACAAGCTATTCACAACTGTATACAAATACATTATACATTTCCTCATTCATATCGAGAGGGGTAACTTCTGCCAACATTTAATAAGCTATTTTATTTACCAACTAATATGTAATTAGTATTTGAAGTTTCTTTAGTACTTTGAGTGGTCCTAGTGTTGTCCTTACTGGATTTTATGACTTTGGAAATAAATTCGGCTTCCATATTGAGATTGTAAGTGCGTTGAAAGAGACAGTTTTGTTTAATTAATTAGTTATCAGGTAGTGCGGGCGCTATTTTATTTTCACCTTTAAATAATTCCTCAAGGATACCAGTCTAGCATTCGGTTAATCCTGAATCTGGATCATTCAAAGATGGTGAATCAACCAAGAAACAAATCATGTAATTTTTTTTTTTTTTTTTTTTTTTTTTTTTTTTTTTTTTTTTTTTTTTTTTTGTGTGTGTGTGTGTGTGTGTGTGTGTGTGTGTGTGTGTGTGTGTGTGTGTGTGTGTGTGTGTGTGTGGGTGGGTGGGTGTGTGTGGGTGGGTGTGCTTCTGAATAAACGATTTATCCAACAAAAAGTATAGTTTTCCAACAAAATTCTCGAACAGGCTTTAGAAAACGCATTTTTTCGCAGCGTGACCCTCTACGACATACACTAAACAGCTTTCTAATATCCGATCGCTTCTTATAAAAAAAAAAAAAAAAAAAAAAAAAAAAAATGCGTGACAACCAAGTAAGTCGAAAATGCTCCATCAACTTGTACCGCAAACCATTCAGTCTTCATTATCCCCACAGGCGGTACACTGCTTGCAAACTCTGATGCCTTCAAGTCCATTCGGAAGTATCATCTTGCATTATGATTCCCTTCATAAGAAGATCAACACTGGGGGGCAAGTTGGCATTGAAGAGGCTCTGCAATAGAATGCTTAATCAGTGCAACAAAGGCTGAAAGTCTATCATGAAATCTGTTTTACATTGTTGTCTAAACTGGGGCTGAGCCGAGTCTTTATTATTATAATTATTATTACTATAATTATTATCATTATTATTATTATTATTATTATTATTATTATTATTATTGTTGTTGTTATTGTTATTGTTATTGTTATTATTATTATTATTATTATCATTATTATTATTATTATTATTATTATTATTATTATTATTATTATTATTATTATTATTATTATATTATTACTATAATAGTAACGATGATGGTGGTGGTTATTATGTAAAGGATTACTATTACTACTATTACTAGATTATGATTATTATTATAACTATTATTATTAGTATGGCTATTACTATCATCATCATCAGCAGCAGCAATATCAATATTGCTGTTATTGTTGTTGTTGTATTTGTATCATTTTGCATCATTATTTTTTCAGTCTTACTAAATCCATAATATATCGGATGTTCAATCAAACATATGTAGTGCATATATATATTTTTCTTAATACAATCCTTCCATATGCCTGTCTCTTCTCGTGTTATGTACTTTTTCGATACCCTTTCGCTGTAAATACTATGATAAAACAGTAAATACTAGACCCCTTTTACTTCACACGCATCTGACACCATATATTTTATCACCACCATACTTAAAGCTGATTACAAATTCGGTATTTTACCAATACACATACATAATCATTTATGAAGTGACTTCAGTAAATACTCGCCTATCCATCTATTCGTGTCTCAATAATGACACTGCCATTCATTTTTACTGTATTTCTGCCTAAATACATCCCTACTTCTCTCATTCTTCAATGTAACAAATCATATGAATAAACTGTATCAATATACGATTTCTTCCTTCATATCAAAGGCCCAAAATCCACAAATATCTCCAAGGTATCAGACTTTCTTAGTACATATTTCTCCAAATCATAAGTTTCTGCATTGCAAAAGTTTTAATCAAACGAGAACGAAATAAGAGTTTGTGTGGTAAGACCACGAATATCTAATATGAAAGTTCTCTCTCTCTCTCTCTCGTATCTTCTCTTATCTTATCTTTTCTTCTCTTTTTTCTTTTCTTTTCTTTTATTTTTTTTTATTTTTTTTTATTTTTGTCTTTTCTTTTTTTTTATTTTTCTTTTTATTTTTTTATTTTCCTTTTCTTTTCGTTTGGTTTGATTTGTTTCGTTTCTCTACTTTTCTTCTTTGACTTTCTCTACTGTGTGTGTGTGTGTGGACAGAGAGAGAGAAAGAGAAAAAGTGAGAGACACAGAGATAGAAAGAAATAGAGGGACAAAGGGAGAGAGAGAGAGCATCCGTCACAGTTACCTAATTAGAGGTGTTTTTTTTTTTTTTTTTTCTAACCCTAGAGCGCGACGCAGTTACAACACGTTTGCCCTTTCTAAGACTTCTATTTACAAATAGAATGCGCAAGATTTGTTTTATGGTAGATTTTACAATCATTCTTTTACATTGTTTTACTTGACTCGCACTGATTTTGTTCTATGAATAACTGTATATCAAACAGTTACTGAAGATAATTTTTGCGTGAGAAACTATAGCGGCGGAAGATCGAGATGCGCGTGGAAGCAATTAGCAGTGTCTCCCTTCCGTCTCTGTGTTGACTGAAAATCAATACTATGAAAATACTCTACTCCTGATGTGTCACACACCAACTAATTTGGGGAAGTCAGGCGATGGCGTAGAGCTGTGGACTTTGAGGTGATGTTTGTTGTACTCCGGAGCACAGGTTTGCATAGAACTTCCATCGGTAGACGTGTCGAGCTTGAGTTTCTCTCGTGCAATTAAGAGCTTCGAGATGGATGATATTAATCTATATAACCGACGTATATCACTTCATATCTTGCCTTTCTGTTGCTAGCTGCTGGTGTCCCTGACTTACTATACCAATGTATACCACTGTTTCGATATTGTTATGTGTCACACACAAGAACATAAGAATAAAACAGAGTTTTGCGGCACACAATGCACCTTGATGCTAAATCAGGTGACATTCAAACTGTTGACTCATTATTTTTGGTTATTGGATATTTTCTTGATTCACATGAGCTCGTGCATCCTAATACAAGACAAGAAAAACGTTTTTTTTGCAACATCAGGGTTAGGTAAGTTGATTGTCTCTTGTAGTTCCAGACCGTTAAAAGTGTTTTATGCTGTCGTGACTTTAACTAGGATGAAAAAGAGTCTTACACCGTATCCGGTTCTGCATGAGACGAATAGCTATGCGGAGAGAAATTTACCCCCGTAAGATGTGTGAGAGAACTTGACATTCAAACTTTCTTCTTTGCGCTAACAAGACATGCAAAAATACTAACATCTACGTTGCAAGGAGAATGGCGAACCACACCCCCACCCGCAAAGACTACCTCATATATCTATTGCGAATAACACATCGATCATAGATGTTACCCGATCAGATTACTATATTTTCCTCCTATCCTCTTCTCTACATAAGGAAATTCTAGCAACAGACCTCGTTACTGTAGGAAAAGTCCATTCGAACTCACTTAAACGCAACTTGCTGTTGTTGTTTTTTCTCAAAAGCTGTACTTGCCTTTATAGCACCATTAATGTTTGCAGATCCGTTGGTAGGTAATGGGTAATTTGATGATTAGGAACTCTGAGTAGTGTTCAAGTGGGTTCCAGTGTTAATTAGTAAAGTTTATTGAATTAGTTCGAGTACCAGAACTTAAGGTGCAGATGTGCAGTGGCAGATGATCTGCACTTTCTCTTTCTTTTTCTTTTTTTTCTTTTTTTTGGGGTGGGGGGCGGGGGGTGGGGTTAATCTTTCGCTTTCTCAAACTTCTTTTTCTCTCTCTCTCTTTCTCTCTCTCTCTCTCTCTCTCTCTCTCTCTCTCTCTCTCTCTCTCTCTCTCTCTCTCTCTCTCTCTCTCTCTCTCTCTCTCTCTCTCTCTTTCTCAGTCCTTCCCTCCCTCTCTCTATCTCTCTCTCTATCTATCTATCTATCTATCTATCTCTATATATCTATCTATCTTTCCCTTCCTCTTTGTCTCTATCTTACTCTCTTTCGCTTTCTCAATCTTCTT
>NC_061854.1:6732368-6744868 GCF_019202785.1 Penaeus chinensis
GGATGGTAGAGAGCAGATAGATAACGAAAACTTTGTGGATGTCGATGTTGAGGAAAATTTGGTGAATGATGTAAATGTGGAGGAAAATGATCAGCAAAATGGTGGGTTTGCTGTGGAAGATGATGTGTTAGAGAATAGCTTGTCTGAGAGTCAAAGGGTAATTGTTGAGAATCTAAGAAAAAATTATGTTGAAAAGAGAACAGCAGAAGGAATATCCTTTAAAAAGGTTGATAAGAACAAACTAAAGAGAGAAATGAATAGAGTTAATCAAGTGTTTCGTCACATTGAAACCAAAAACATCACATAAACTAATGAATTGATAAGGGCAGCAACTGTATGGATTGCAAAACAGCTAGGGTTAAAGAAGCCGGAATTTAGAGCTAAGAAAGATCCTTGGTGGAAACGCCGCATTGAAGATGATATCAAAAGAATAAGGACAGATGTAAACATACTAGAGACAGACCTAAGAGGTGAACTCAGCCACAAGAAAAGTAAAAAATTGCAGAGACTGAAAGATAAATATCGGGTGAATAAGAAAGGTATTAAAACTGTGATTGAAGAATTGAAACAAAGAATGATTGCCAAAAGTGCAAAAATTAAGAGATACGATCAAAGGATTAACCAGTTCAGACAAAATCGAACATTTAGTATTGACCAGAAAAAAAAAATTACAAGGAAATGAATGGGGGTGAAGCTAGAACAAACGAGGTACCAGATGCTGAGGAGAGTAGAAGGTTTTGGGGTGATATTTGGACAGTGGAGAAGGAACATAACAAAGGTGCAGAATGGCTGTCTGAGTTAAAGGATGAAGTTAGAGGGAGACACTCACAGGAAGGGGTCACTATAAGTATTGAAAATGTCAGAAAACAAGCTAAGAAAATGCCAAACTGGAAGGCTCCAGGCAAAGATGGTGTCCAGGGATATTGGATCAAAAACCTGACCAACATGCACGACAGAATTACTGACCAACTAAATAAGATTTTGATGGGAACGGATTCCCTTCCCAAATGGTTAACACATGGACGGACTGTGTTGTGCCAGAAGGATCCCAAGAAAGGGAATGCGGTTGAGAACTATAGGCCGATAACATGCCTTCCACTGATGTGGAAACTGATGACAGGAATCGTAGCTGATCAAATGTACGATTACCTAGAAAAAGAACATCTACTGCCTGATGAACAGAAGGGTTGCAGGCGAAAGAGCCGGGGTACAAAAGATCAGTTATTGATTGACAAAACAATCTTGAAGGATTGCAGGAAAAGGCACACTAATCTGGCTATGGCGTGGATAGACTATAAGAAAGCTTATGACTTCGTTCCCCATAGTTTGATTAGTGAGTGCATGGAAATGTTTGGAATAGCTGGTAACGTGAGAGAGTTTTTGCAAAGAAGCATGGTGCAGTGGAAGTTGTCCTTAACTTCCAATGGAGAGGAACTTGGCGATGTGGATGTTAAAAGAGGGATACTCCATGGGGATAGTTTGTCACCATTATTATTTGTCTTGAGCATGATACCATTATCGTCATTACTCAGAAAGGTAAATGTATGCTATGAGTGGGGGACAAAGGAGTATAAACTTAATCACTTACTGTTTATGGATGATTTAAAACTATATTCCAAGAGTGAAGAACAGATAGACTCCCTTATACAGACTACTCACATTTTTAGTAATGATATAGGCATGGAATTTGGTATCAAGAAATGTGGGGTTCTAGTCCTAAAAAGAGGGAAGATTGTTAGATGTGAGGGCATAGAATTACCGAATGATGAGATAATAAAAGAAGTTGGACAAGAAGGATATACTTATCTGGGTATTGTGGAATTAGATAAGGTGAAGGAGAATGAAATGAAAGAGAAAACAATGAAGGAGTATAAGCGACGGCTGCGGTTAATTCTAAAGTCCAAGTTGAATGGAAGAAACAAGATAACTGCAATTAATACCTGGGCAGTAGCAATATTCAGATATGGAGCAGGAATAATATGCTGGAGAGAGAAAGAACTGAATAGTATCGATAGAAAGACATGATAAAACCTGACAATGTATGGTGCCATGCACCCAAAGAGTGATGTAGACAGACTATATATAAAAGGAAGGAAGGAGGTCGTGGCCTTATCAGTGTGGAACAATGTGTACAAGGAGAAGAAAACAGCTTAGGTTTTTATGTGGCAAACTCAGAAGAGTTGTTGATAAGAGGTGTGTGTGCATCAGGAACCATACAGACAGAGGAGACAATGGAGAAGGAAGAATTCAAAAGGAGAAAGGCAGAAGAGCTCAAACAGCAATGGACAGGAAAGGCAATGTATGGGCAATTCGTTAGAGAGATGCCAGAAAAGGTAGACAGGGTTAAATCTTGGGAATGGCTGTCAAGGAGTGATTTGAAGGTTGGAACGGAAGCTGTCATATGTGCTGCACAAGAGCAAGCAATAAGGACCAACTACGTGAAGCATTATATAGATAAGAGCAGCGACAGTCCACTGTGTAGAATGTGTGGTAAACGAGGTGAAAGCATACAACATATTGTTTCAGAGTGCGAGAAATTAGCTCAGAAAGAGTACAAAAAACGTCACGATAACGTGGCAAAGAAAGTACACTGGGATTTATGTAGGAAACATGGGCTTCAGCATTCAGATAAGTGGTATGAACACACCCCAGAGGGTGTTGTTGAGAACGAGGCCGTGAAAATTCTGTGGGATATCAATGTACAATGTGATAATGTCATTCAGGAAAGAAGACCAGATGTTATAGTAATTCATAAGGAAAAGAAAGAGGCTCTAATAGTTGATATTGCTGTACCTGCGGATACGAGGATTGCTGAAAAAGAGTTAGAGAAGGTAGAAAAGTACCAAGATCTGAAAAGAGAAATAAAAAGGTTGTGGGAACTGCGATGTGCAAAAGTTGTTCCGGTAGTGATTGGTGCCCTCGGAAGCGTTACAAAAGATCTTGAATGTTGGATTGAAAATATGAACATTGTGCCAGAGGTTGGAGTACTGCAGAAGACTGCTTCATTGGGGACGGTACGAATACTGAGACCAGTGCTAGAACTTTAAAGGAGAAGGACACCTGTTAGCCTTTAGTCATTTGCTATGACTCGCCTAACAGGAAGAAAAACGGCAATAAGACCAGCTAGTGCAGAAATGCTTAAAATCCCATAATAATAATGATAATGATAATGATCATGATAATTATAATAATAATAATAATAATAATAATAGTAATAATAATAATTATAATAATGATAATAATAATAATGATGATATTAGTAATAGCAATAATATTAATAATAATAATAATAATAATAATAATAATAATAATAATAGATAAATATTTGTTTAATCTAATTTTGTCCGAGTTTCTTTCTTTTTTATACATTGTCATCCTCCTAAATTTCTATCACAAAAAGTCAACAATTTATTTGTCCTTTGTTTTCCCTTGCTATTCATAGATTCGTCACATTGTTAATTAACAAAACGAATCTTCATATTATCTGGAATGTTTTTATATCAGATTTTTTTCAGTTCGTCACAACCTTCTTGTTTCTGAAGTTATAAATCCATTTTTTTTTTTTTTTTTTTTATTTTAACGTTGCTGTTTCACTGTTGGGAAATAACTTTTAAAAAATACACCTCAGTTTCTTCTAAAACACTTGCTCATTAACAGTAACCTTTCATTTTTATTTTCTTGCGGTCTGTTTCATTTGATAGTATTGCGATAATTTGTCTAAATTCTTTTAATGTTCTCCATAAGCCTCCTAGTTTAAATCTTTTCTTGTATTTTATTTTATTTTTGACCTTTTATTTTTTTCAAGCTTTATTTATTTCTGATTTTCGAGTATTTTACTTAATCTTTATCATTACTATCTATTTCAAGCCGTATTTATTTCTGGGTATTTTACTTCATTTGCATCATTATTTTCTTTTTCAAGCCGTATTTATTTCTAGTTTTCGAGTATTTCATTTCATTTTTATCATTAATTTTTTTTTTTTCTCCAAGCTTCACACATTTTTGCCTCGGTGGATTAGGCCGGAAATATCCAGAATGAACGAATAAAACTGTAGTAAGCGATTTACGAGTCGATTCCACACTCAGATAACAAAATTGCCGACTAGTGAGGCTGTGCAAAGACATTTAATTATTTACCAAAACAATTTATTAAGCTCCAGTTATGCATGTTGTTCTATGGTGATGATGATGCTCATGATTATGACTTTTTGTTATCATAATTATGAATATTTTATTGTAATTATGATTATTATGATATGGTTGTTTGATATTATAATTATGAATATTGTATTGTAATTATGATTATTATGATATGGTTATTTGATATCACAACAATGACTATTATCATTGTTATTGGTGTTGCTAGTTCTATTATAATTATCATTATTATTATCATTATTATTATTATTCCAACTACTATTACTATTGTTATTATTATTCTTACTATTATTATTATAATGGTTACTAGAAATCTGACCTAGTATCATTTATAAATGATAATACATTTGTAGGGGATGCGAAATTTAATCTAACATTTCCTGGGTCGGGAGGCTCAGAAAGGCATGAAAACCGCTATTTTACATGTTGGCTTAGAATTATATCTATGATACTTTTTATTTCACTTTTAACTTCCATCTCTTGACTTTTTTTTTATTTTTTCAAACTTACATGATGACTGCTGTTCTGCGTTTTCTACACTTTATTCGTTTTCTTTTTTCTCTGGTATTGTTTTTTATCCACGGTCTCTTATTTGCATTCGGCTATTTAATTTAATTTAATTTTTGTTCAGTTGGTAAACTTGTGTATACCAAACACCGATTCTTTAGTCTCTCTCTCTCTCTCTCTCTCTCTCTCTCTCTCTCTCTCTCTCTCTCTCTCTCTCTCTCTCTCTCTCTCCCTCTCTCTCTCTCTCTCTCTCTCTCTCTCTCTCTCTCTCTCACTCTCACTCTCACTCTCACTCTCTCTCTCTCTCTCTCTCTCTCTCTCTCTCTCTCTCCCTCACTCTGTCTTTCTCTCTGTTTACTTTTTAAAAACTCTATATCGTTTTTTGTTGCTCTCTCTCTCTCTCTCTCTCTCTCTCTCTTTCTTTCTCTCTCTCTCTCTCTCTCTCTCTCTCTCTCTCTCTCTCTCTCTCTCTCACCCTCACTCTCACTCTCACTCTCACTCTCATTCTCATTCTCACTCTCACTCTCCCTTTCTCACTCTCACGCACTCACTCACTCTCTCTCTCTCTCTATCTCTCTCTCTCTCTCTCTGCTTATCTTTTTTTTAACTCTTTATCGTTGTTTTGTTTTGTTTTTGCGCTCTCTCTCTCTCTCTCTCTCTCTCTCTCTCTCTCTCTCTCTCTCTCTCTCTCTCTCTCTCCCTCACTCTCTCTCTCACTCTCTGTCTCACACACACACATACACACACACTCCCTCTCTCTCTCTCTCTCTCTCTCTCTCTCTCTCTCTCTCTCTCTCTCTCTCTCTCTCTCTCTCTCTCTCTCTCTCTCTCTCTCTCTCTCTCTCTCTCACTTATTCACTCACTCACTCACTCACTCACACACTCACTCACTCACTCACTCACTCACTCACTCACTCACTCACTCACTCACTCACTCACTCACTCACTCACTCACTCCCTCACTCACACACTCACACACTCACTCACTCACTCACTCACTCTCTCTCTCTCTCCCTCTCTCTCTGCCGCTTTGCTCCCGACGGGGAAATAAATAGTTGCAACCTCCCAAGCTCAAAACAAAACTAAACTTATGGTTGTATTATCCTATCTTCAATCCAGTAATTTTTCGATTGGAATTATTCACTGGGATTTTTCCTCCAGCCACAAAGGCATTATATCATTATTTCATCAGTTGCCACGCGGGCAGAAAGTTCTTTCACTAAATCTGGCTGACCTGACAAATCGCTCAAGCAGTTTTTATTTTTCTTCTTCTTCTTCCTCTGAGACAGATGAAAGCGTCAGGATTTGATTGTAAGCTTCATATTTCTTGAGTAGAAAAAACACGCTAAGTGAAAATAGATTTGTGTGTGTGTGTGTGTGTGTGTGTGTGTGTGTGTGTGTGTGTGTGTGTGTGTGTGTGTGTGTGTGTGTGTGTGTGTGCAATTACATACACAAACACACACACGCACAAACACACACGGTCAATGTCGATGACGTACAGTTGTCAAAACATGAGGCAGTTTTCTTGTCATTATTGTTACATGAAAGTGGTTACTATTAGTTTTCAAAACAAGCCGTTTATCTTGCATTACATTTTGAATTCCCAAAGAAATAATTCGGTCTAAGGTAATATTAGGGTTTTCTTCCATACATTAACAGATTCTCGTGTAATCCCACTAAATTATCAACAATAATTATTAATGTAGATTTTTAGCTCAGCCACTAAAGTATTATAACTGTTGTGACTGTTATGAACGTCATTGTTAATACGGAATCGAATTTGTATAAAACAGAAACGTATTTGTCTCCCGAAATTATTCCTTCTGTAGAGGAGGCGAAAGGTCATGTCTGTATTTGAAAATAAGAAATATTCTCACTCTTACAGTAGTGTAAGATTTGGAGACTCCATTTCACATAAAAACTATTTTGCGGTAAGACTATTTTTTTTGTCTCTTTATGTCAAAAACTCAAAGTGCCGTTAATCAGGGCTCTGATTTCTTCACTTTCATTATGACTATTGTTGTTACAGTTATCGTTAATGTTGTTAGTATTATTGATAGTAATACTACTGTTACTATTATTATAGTTATTGCTAGGAGTAGCAACAATATTGTTATTATCATCATAGTTATTATTTTCATTGTTGTTATCGTTATTAATTGTTATTGTTATTAATTTTATTATCTTTTTATTTATCATAAAGTAATAAAAGTAATAAGCACACGAGTTAAGGTTGTTGCTTAGCATTAGTGATAAATATTTATCGTTGTGATTCCAATAACCAGCATGTTTTCCTTTTACATGCAACAGGAATCGACTCTGTATTTGAAAAAGAAAAAGAAGAAAGAAAAAAAACGATATACTAATAACGAGAAAAGATATTTTTTGTACTACAGACATGAAAAAAAAAAAAAAAAAAGTAATGACATGCAAGTATATTTTGACCTACTTTTCCATTCATGATTTAAAAAAAAAAAAAAAATACGTATCTGCCTTTTCCTACAATAATAATGTAAATGGTTTAATCTTCCAAATGAAATGTTGCTAATAATTATCTATTCTTTATTTTACAATGGAGGTAATTAATTAACCAGCCCTTTATTTTGAAAGGTAATTAAGAATTAGATTTTTGCGGTTTCAAGTGATTTTTTTTACGTGTTTGTTCAGTCTTTTTAAATAATGGAAATGTTATTCAAGAGAGAGAGAGAGAGAGAGAGAGAGAGAGAGGGAGAGAGGGAGAGAGAGAGAGAGAGAGAGAGAGAGAGAGAGAGAGAGGGAGAGGGAGAGAGGGAGAGAGAGAGAGAGAGAGGGAGAGAGGGAGAGAGAGAGAGAGAGAGAGAGAGAGAGAGAGAGAGAGAGAGAGGGAGAGAGAGAGAGAGAGAGAGAGAGAGAGAGAGAGAGAGGGAGAGAGGGAGAGAGAGAGAGAGAGAGAGAGAGAGAGAGAGAGGGAGAGAGGGAGAGAGAGAGAGAGAGAGAGAGAGAGAGAGAGAGAGAGAGAGAGAGAGAGGGAGAAAGAGAGAGAGAGAGAGAGAGAGAGAGAGTAAGAGAGAGAGAGAGAGAGAGTAAGAGAGAATAGGGGTTAAAAAAAGGGACTTAGAAGGGGAGAGGAGGGGAGAGAGATAGAGAGACAGACAGACACAAGAAACAAGAAACAGAGACAAGCCGAAAGAGAGAAAAAAAAACTGAAATAGAAAGAAAAAAACAAGGATGAACAAAACAAACAACAAAAACACGAAAAAAAAACACTAACCAAACACACACACACACAAAAAAAAAACACGAAATTGCCACAGGACCACCCTACCACCCCCCACCCACCACCCACCACCACCCACCACCCTTCCACCCTTCCACCCTCCACCCACCCACCACCCTCCACCCCATGCACGCGTTGTAAAAACAGAATTTCCGCGCTTATACAACCCCCATGTTCCTCGCAAAACCATTGCCTCATGTTCCCATAAATATCTCATTCACTCACGCTTCTGCCATTTTCCTTTCCCTGGAGAAATAACGTGATGTGTGTAAGCCAATTAGTACCTGAGAACCAGAAGGGAAAAGAAGGAAAGAAGGGGAAAATACGAAGGGAAAAGAAGGAAGAAGGTAAAAGATGGAAAGAAGGGGAAAATACGAAGGAAAGAAGGGGAAAATACGAAGGAGACAAGGGAAAATACGAAGGAAAGAGAAGGGAAACTACGAAGGAAAGAGAAGAGAAAATACGAAGAAAAGATAAAGGAAAATACGAAGGAAAGGAGTGGAAAATACGAAGGAAAGAGAAGGGAAAATACAAGGGAAAGAGAAGGGAAAGTACAAGGGAAAGAGAAGGGAAAATACGAAGGAAAGAGAAGGGAAACTACGAAGAAGAAGGCAAAATACGAAGGAAAGAGAATGGAAAATACGAAGGAAAGAAGGGGAAAATACGAAGGAAAGAGAAGGGAAAATACGAAGGAAAGAGAAGGGAAAATACGAAGGAAAAAGAAGGGGAAAATACGAAGGAAAAATAAGGGGTAAATACGAAGGAAAGAAGGGGGAAATACGAAGGAGACAAGTGAAAATACGAAGGAAAGAGAAGGGGAAATAAGAAGGAAAGATAAGGGAAAATACGAAGAAAAGAAAAGGGAAAATACGAAGGAAAGAGAAGGGAAAATACGAAGGAAAAAGAAGGGAAAATACGAAGAAAAGAAAAGGGAAAATACGAAGGAAAAATAAGGGGTAAATACGAAGGAAAGAAGGGGGAAATACGAAGGAGACAAGTGAAAATACGAAGGAAAGAGAAGGGGAAATAAGAAGGAAAGATAAGGGAAAATACGAAGAAAAGAAAAGGGAAAATACGAAGGAAAGAGAAGGGAAAATACGAAGGAAAAAGAAGGGAAAATACGAAGAAAAGAAAAGGGAAAATACGAAGGAAAGAGAAGGGAAAATACGAAGGAAAAAGAAGGGAAAATACGAAGAAAAGAGAAGGGAAAATGCGGAGGAAAGAATAGGGAAAATACGAAGGAAAGAAAAGAGAAAATACGAAGGAAATAGAAGGGAAAATGCCAAGGAAAGAGAAGGGAAAATACGAAGGAAATAGAAGGGAAAATGCGAAGGAAAGAAGGTGAAAATACGAAGGAAAGAGAAGGGGAAATACGAAGGAAAAGAGAAGGAAAATGCGAAGGAAAGAGAAGGAAAATGCGAAGGAAAGAGAAGGGAAAAAACGAAGAAAAGAGAAGGGAAAATACGAAGGAAAGAGAAGGGAAAATACGAAGGAAAGAGAAGTGGCAATACGAATAAAAGAGAAGAAGGAAAATGCGATATTCAAAGGAGTGAGAAGGCTAAGAAACGGGAGGGTTAAGAAGGAACAGGAAAAAGAAGAAAAATGCAAAGGAATGAGAAGGAAATGCGAAGAAACGGATGAAGAAGGAAAAGAAAAAAAATGAAAATAGGAAACAAGAGGAAAAATGATAGTGACAAAGAAAGAAAATGCGAAGAAATGAGAGAGACGAGAAGGAGAATAAGAAGGAAAAGGCGAAAGGATAAGAAGGAAATGGGAACGAAGAAGGAAATTACGAAGAAGGAAAAGAAAATGCGAAGAAAATAAGGGAGGAAAGTGACAGAAACGCTTCATATATGTGTGAAAAAAATGGAATAAGAAAAAAGATGGATAAAAAGAAGTGAAGAGGTTCTTGGGAGAGGAAATAAGAGACGGGTAACGAAGAGAGAGAGAAAAAAAAGAAAAAAATATATACAAAACACGAGTAACTGAATAAAAGCGATACGAAAAAAAAAAAAACTTATTCAGATTTTTTTTTTTTTTTTTTTTCAGACCAGAAAAATCACCGATATTACTTCGACTTAAGATTGATAACATCCGGGAGTGTACTTGGCAAGGAAAATATTATATTACAAGGAATCTTTCTTTTTTGATCTGTGTTTGTGTTTCTGTTGTATCTCTCTATTTTTTTTTTTTTTTCTTCTTCTTCTTCTTCTTCTCTTCTTCTCTCAGTCTTTCTTTCTTTTTTTCTTTCTGTCTTTTTCTTTTTCTTTCTCCTTTTTTCTTTCTCTTTCTTTCTCTTCTCCTTTTCTCTTTTCTCTTTCCTTTTCTCTTTTTTTCTCTTTTTTTTTCTCTCTCTCTCTGTCTCTCTCTCTCTCTCTCTCTCTAGGTCCCTTTTTGCATATATGTATATATATAAATACATATATATATATATATATATATATATATATACATATATATACATATATATACATATATATATATATGTATTTTTCTCACTTTCTCTTTCTCTCTATCTATTTATCTATCTATCTATCTATATATATCTATAAAGGATATATATACCCCCCCCCTCTCTTTCTCTCCCTCTCCCCCCCCCCCCTCTCGTGTCCTTTGGTGCGTGTTTCTCTTCCATATCTTCCTTCTTTCCTTTCCCAATTATCAGTCAATCTTCCGTCATGTCATCTGTCTCCTCTCCCTCATCCATCTATTATCACCCTTTCTGCCTTCTCCTTTTCTTTAAACCCTGGCTTTCCCTTATCCTTTTATTCTAAATTATGCCTCTCCTCATACCCAAGCTCTCTTACCCTTTCCCATCTATTTTACCCTAAATTTACCCTTAACCGTCCCTTTTCCTCTTCTCTTAATACACTTTACCTTAGTCTACCGTAGCCAACTCCTCCCCCCCCCCCCCCCGATCTTGCCCCTCAACCCCTTTCCCCCAATACCCCCACCCCCACCCCCCACCCCCACATACTAGAGAGAGGCCTAAGAGGTGAACTCAGCCACAAGAAAAGTAAAAAATTGCAGAGACTGAAAGATAAATATCGGGTGAATAAGAAAGGTATTAAAACTGTGATTGAAGAATTGAAACAAAGGATGATTGCCAAAAGTGCAAAAATTAAGAGATACGATCCAAGGATTAACCAGTTCAGACAAAATCGAACATTTAGTATTGACCAGAAAAAAAATTTACAAGGAAATGAATGGGGGTGAACCTAGAACAAACGAGGTACCAGATGCTGAGGAGAGTAGAAGGTTTTGGGGTGATATTTGGACAGTGGAGAAGGAACATAACAAAGGTGCAGAATGGCTGTCTGAGTTAAAGGATGAAGTTAGAGGGAGACACTCACAGGAAGGGGTCACTATAAGTATTGAAAATGTCAGAAAACAAGCTAAGAAAATGCCAAACTGGAAGGCTCCAGGCAAAGATGGTGTCCAGGGATATTGGATAAAAAACCTGACCAACATGCACGACAGAATTACTGGCCAACTAAATAAGATTTTGATGGGAACGGATTCCCTTCCCAAATGGTTAACACATGGACGGACTGTGTTGTGCCAGAAGGATCCCAAGAAAGGGAATGCGGTTGAGAACTATAGGCCGATAACATGCCTTCCACTGATGTGGAAACTGATGACAGGAATCGTAGCTGATCAAATGTACGATTACCTAGAAAAAGAACATCTACTGCCTGATGAACAGAAGGGTTGCAGGCGAAAGAGCCGGGGTACAAAAGATCAGTTATTGATTGACAAAACAATCTTGAAGGATTGCAGGAAAAGGCACACTAATCTGGCTATGGCGTGGATAGACTATAAGAAAGCTTATGACTTCGTTCCCCATAGTTGGATTAGTGAGTGCATGGAAATGTTTGGAATAGCTGGTAACGTGAGAGAGTTTTTGCAAAGAAGCATGGTGCAGTGGAAGTTGTCCTTAACTTCCAATGGAGAGGAACTTGGCGATGTGGATGTTAAAAGAGGGATACTCCAAGGGGATAGTTTGTCATCATTATTATTTGTCTTGAGCATGATACCATTATCGTCATTACTCAGAAAGGTAAATGTATGCTATGAGTGGGGGACAAAGGAGTATAAACTTAATCACCTACTGTTTATGGATGATTTAAAACTATATTCCAAGAGTGAAGAACAGATAGACTCCCTTATACAGACTACTCACATTTTTAGTAATGATATAGGCATGGAATTTGGTATCAAGAAATGTGGGGTTCTAGTCCTAAAAAGAGGGAAGATTGTTAGATGTGAGGGCATAGAATTACCGAATGATGAGATAATAAAAGAAGTTGGACAAGAAGGATATACTTATCTGGGTATTGTGGAATTAGATAAGGTGAAGGAGAATGAAATGAAAGAGAAAACAATGAAGGAGTATAAGCGACGGCTGCGGTTAATTCTAAAGTCCAAGTTGAATGGAAGAAACAAGATAACTGCAATTAATACCTGGGCAGTAGCAATATTCAGATATGGAGCAGGAATAATATGCTGGAGAGAGAAAGAACTGAATAGTATCGATAGAAAGACAAGATAAAACCTGACAATGTATGGTGCCATGCAC
>NC_061854.1:6749868-6754868 GCF_019202785.1 Penaeus chinensis
TTAAAAAAAAAAAATACGTATCTTCCTTTTCCTACAATAATAATGTAAATGGTTTAATCTTCCAAATGAAATGTTGCTAATAATTATCTATTCTTTATTTTACAATGGAGGTAATTCATTAACCAGCCCTTTATTTTGAAAGGTAATTAAGAATTAGATTTTTGCGGTTTCAAGTTATTTTTTTTACGTGTTTGTTCAGTCTTTTTAAATAATGGAAATGTTATTCAAGAGAGAGAGAGAGAGAGAGAGAGAGAGAGAGAGAGAGAGAGAGAGAGAGAGGGAGAGAGAGAGAGAGAGGGAGAGAGGGAGAGAGGGAGAGAGAGAGAAAGAGAGAGAGAGAGAGAGTAAGAGAGAGAGGGAGAGAGAGAGAGGGAGAGAGAGAGAGAGAGAGAGAGAGAGAGAGAGAGAGAGAGAGAGAGAGAGAGAGAAAGAGAGAGTAAGAGAGAGTAAGAGAGAATAGGGGTTAAAAAAAGGGACTTAGAAGGGGAGAGAGATAGAGAGACAGACAGACACAAGAAACAAGAAACAGAGACAAGCCGAAAGAGAGAAAAAAAAACTGAAATAGAAAGAAAAAAACAAGGATGAACAAAACAAACAACAAAAACACGAAAAAAACACTAACCAAACACACACAAAAAAAACAACACACGAAATTGCCACAGGACCACCCACCCACCCCCACCCACCACCAACCACCACCCACCACCCTTCCACCCACCACCCTCCACCCACCCACCACCCTCCACCCCATGCACGCGTTGTAAAAACAGAATTTCCGCGCTTATACAACCCCCATGTTCCTCGCAAAACCATTGCCTCATGTTCCCATAAATATCTCATTCACTCACGCTTCTGCCATTTTCCTTTCCCTGGAGAAATAACGTGATGTGTGTAAGCCAATTAGTACCTGAGAACCAGAAGGGAAAAGAAGGAAAGAAGGGGAAACTACGATGGGAAAAGAAGGAAGAAGGTAAAAGATGGAAAGAAGGGGAAAATACGAAGGAAAGAAGGGGAAAATACGAAGGAAAGAAGGGGAAAATACGAAGGAGACAAGGGGAAATACGAAGGAAAGAGAAGGGAAACTACGAAGGAAATAGAAGAGAAAATACGAAGAAAATATAAGGGAACATGCGAAGGAAAGGAGTGGAAAATACGAAGGAAAGAGAAGGGAAAATACGAAGGAAAGAGAAGGGAAAATACAAGGGAAAGAGAAGGGAAAATACGAAGGAAAGAGAAGGGAAAATACGAAGAAGAAGGCAAAATACAAAGGAAAGAGAATGGAAAATACGAAGGAAAGAAGGGGAAAATACGAAGGAGACAAGGGAAATACGAAGGAAAGAGAAGGGAAACTACGAAGGAAAGAGAAGAGAAAATACGAAGAAAAGATAAAGGAAAATACGAAGGAAAGGAGTAGAAAATACGAAGGAAAGAGAAGGGAAAATACAAGGGAAAGAGAAGGGAATATACAAGGGAAAGAGAATGGAAAATACTAAGGAGACAAGGGAAAATACGAAGGAAAGAGAATGGAAAATACGAAGGTAAGAAGGGGAAAATACGAAGGAAAGAGAAGGGAAAATACGAAGGAAAGAGAAGGGAAAATACGAAGGAAAAAGAAGGGGAAAATACAAAGGAAAAGAAGGAGGAAATACGAAGGAAAGAAGGGGGGAATAGGAGACAAGGGAAAATACGAAGGAGAGAGAAGGGAAAATACAAAGGAAAGATAAGGGAAAATACGAAAAGAGGAAACGAGGAAGAAAGGAAAATACGAAGGAAAGAGAAGGGAAAATACGAAGGAAAGAGAAGGGAAAATACGAAGGAAAGAGAAGGGAAAATACGAAGGAAAGAGAATAGGAAAATACGAAGGAAAGAGAAGGGGAAAATACGAAGGAAAGAAGAAGGGAAAAAGGCGAAGGAAAAGAGAAGGGAAAATACGAAGGAAAGAAGAGGGAAAATACGAAGGAAAGAGAAGGGAAAATACGAAGGAAAGAGAAGGAAAAATACGAAGAAAGAGAAGGGAAAATACGAAGGAAAAAGAAAGAGAATGGAAAATACGAAGGAAAGAGAAGGGAAAATACGAAGGAAAGAGAAGGGAAAATGCGAAGGAAAGAAGGGGAAAATACGAAGGAAAGAGAAGGGAAAATACGAAGGAAAGAGAAGGGAAAATACGAAGGAAAGAGAAGGGAAAATACGAAGGAAAGAGAAGGGAAAATACGAAGGAAAGAAAAGGGAAAATACGAAGGAAAGAAGAGGAAAATACGAAGGAAAGAGAAGGGAAAATACGAAGGAAAGAGAAGGGAAAATACGAAGGAAAAAGAAAGAGAATGGAAAATACGAAGGAAAGAGAAGGGAAAATACGAAGGAAAGAGAAGGGAAAATGCGAAGGAAAGGGAAGGGAAAATACGAAGAAAAGAAAAGGGAAAATACGAAGGAAAGAGAAGGAAAAATACGAAGGAAAGAGAAGGGAAAATACGAAGGAAAGAGAAGGGAAAATACAAAGGAAAGAGAAGGGAAAATACGAAGGAAAGAGAAGGGAAAATACAAAGGAAAGAAGGGGAAAATACGAAGGAAAGAGAAGGGAAAAGGCGAAGGAAAGAGAAGGGAAAATACGAAGGAAAGAAAAGGGAAAATACGAAGGAAAGAGAAGGGAAAATACGAAGGAAAGAGAAGGGAAAATACGAAGGAAAGAGAAGGGAAAATACGAAGGAAAGAAGGGAAAAATACGAAGGAAAGAGAAGGGAAAATACGAAGGAAAGAGAAGGGAAAATACGAAGGAAAAAGAAAGAGAAGGGAAAATACGTAGGAAAGAGAAGGGAAAATACGAAGGAAAGAGAAGAGAAAATACGAAGGAAAGAGAAGGGAAAATGCGAAGGAAAGAAGGGGAAAATACGAAGGAAAGAGAAGGGAAAATACGAAGGAAAGAGAAGGGAAAATACGAAGGAAAGAGAAGGGAAAATACGAAGGAAAGAAAAGGGAAAATACGAAGGAAAGAAGAGGAAAATACGAAGGAAAGAGAAGGGAAAATACGAAGGAAAGAGAAGGGAAAATACGAAGGAAAAAGAAAGAGAATGGAAAATACGAAGGAAAGAGAAGGGAAAATACGAAGGAAAGAGAAGGGAAAATGCGAAGGAAAGGGAAGGGAAAATACGAAGAAAAGAAAAGGGAAAATACGAAGGAAAGAGAAGGAAAAATACGAAGGAAAGAGAAGGGAAAATACGAAGGAAAGAGAAGGGAAAATACGAAAGAAAGAGAAGGGAATAGGCGAAGGAAAGAGAAGGGAAAATACGAAGAAAAGAGAAGGGAAAATACGAAGGAAAGAGAAGGGAAAATACGAAGGAAAGAGAAGGGAAAATGCGAAGGAAAGAGAAGGAAAAATACAAAGTAAAGAAAAGAGAAAATACGAAGGAAAGAGAAGGGAAAATGCCAAGGAAAGAGAAGGGAAAATACGAAGGAAAGAAAAGAGAAAATACAAGGGAAAGGGAAGGAAAATGCAAAGGAAAGAGAAGGAAAAGGCGAAGGAAAGAGGAGGGATATTCAAAGGAGTGAGAAGGAAAATGCTAAGAAACGGGGGGGTTAAGAAGGAACAGGAAAAAGAAAAAAAATGCAAAGGAATGAGAAGGAAATGCGAAGAAACGGATGAAGAAGGAAAATAAAAAAATGAAAATAGGAAACAAGAGGAAAAGTGTCGAATAACAGTGACAAAGAAAGAAAATGCGAAGAAATGAGAAAGACGAGAAGGAGAATAAGAAGAGAGAGAAAAGAAAGAGAATAAGAAGGAAAAGGCGAAAGGATAAGAAGGAAATGGGAACGAAGAAGGAAAAGAAAATGCGAAGAAAATAAGGGAGGAAAGTGACAGAAACGCTTCATATATGTGTGAAAAAAAAAATGGAATAAGAAAGAAGATGGATAAAAAGAAGTGAAGAGGTTCTTGGGAGAGGAAATAAGAGACGGGTAACGAAGAGAGAGAGAAAAAAAGAAAAAAATATATACAAAACACGAGTAACTGAATAAAAGCGATACGAAAAAAAAAACTTATTCAGATTTTTTTTTTTTTTTTTTTTCAGACCAGAAAAATCACCGATATTACTTCGACTTAAGATTGATAACATCCGGGAGTGTACTTGGCAAGGAAAATATTATATTACAAGGAATCTTTCTTTTTCGATCTGTGTTTGTGTTTCTGTTGTATCTCTCTATTTTTTTTATTTTTTTTTTTCTTCTTCTTCTTCTCTTCTTCTCTCAGTCTTTCTTTCTTTTTTTCTTTCTGTCTTTTTCTTTTTCTTTCTCCTTTTTTCTTTCTCTTTCTTTCTCTTCTCCTTTTCTCTTTTCTCTTTCCTTTTCTCTTTTTTTCTCTTTTTTTTTTCTCTCTCTCTCTGTCTCTCTCTCTCTCTCTCTCTCTCTAGGTCCCTTTTTGCATATATGTATATATATAAATACATATATATATATATATATATATATATATATATACATATATATATACATATATATACATATATATATGTATTTTTCTCACTTTCTCTTTCTCTCTATCTATTTATCTATCTATCTATCTATATATATCTATAAAGGATATATATATACCCCCCCTCTCTTTCTCTCCCTCTCCCCCCTCCCCCTCTCGTGTCCTTTGGTGCGTGTTTCTCTTCCATATCTTCCTCCTTTCCTCTCCAAATTATCAGTCAATCTTCCGTCATGTCATCTGTCTCCTCTCCCTCATCCATCTATTATCACCCTTTCTGCCTTCTCCTTTTCTTTAAACCCTGGCTTCCCTTATCCTTTTATTCTAAATTATGCCTCTCCTCATACCCAAGCTCTCTTACCCTTTCCCATCTATTTTACCCTAAATTTACCCTTAACCGTCCCTTTTCCTCTTCCCTCAATACACTTTACCTTAGTCTCCTTCATTCCCCTCCCCTTACTCCTAGCCCCATACCCCTCCCCTAACCCATTTCCTCAGTACCCTCCTCCTCCTCCTCCTCCTCCTCCTCCTCCTCCTCCTC
>NC_061854.1:6792368-6794868 GCF_019202785.1 Penaeus chinensis
AAATGAAACAATCAGACAACGCAGACCCTACAAAGGCCACGACATTTTCAAAATAGATAAATTCTTCACCAATAGAATCAAAGCAAATTAATTTCATAGGCGATGAATCCTTTAATTGGATCTAGAACCGTACGCGGATCCAGCTCAACACCAAGACTTAATTAACTGGTCCCTTAATTATCGCAGATTTAACTACGACATTTCTCTCAATCCTCGCGACAAATTATGAATCAAATAAAATATATAATTATAATGATTATAATAATTATTGTTTATTTATTATTATGATGATGATAATGCTAATAATGATAATGATGATGATAATAATAATGATAATATTGATGATAATAATGAATATAAAATTATAGTAATTACTATTGTTATTGTCATTTTTATCATTATTGTTATTATTATTATGATGATGATGATGTTGATGATAATGGTAATAATATTTAAAATAATGATAATGATAATAAAAAAGTAAAATAATTATGGTAATGATAATGACAGTAATAATAATTATCATAATCATCATCATCATCATAATTATCACCATGACGTTGATGATAATAATAATAATGATAATAATAATCATAATCATAATCATAATAATCTTCATAATAATAACAGCACCAACAAATAAATAAATAAACAATAAAAATCTCAATGTCTTTGATCGGTGGAAGCAATTTTTGTTGTGTTTAAATGATAAGGATATCAATGTAAAAAAATCTTAAGATGTTCCGAGTCTCAAAAAAGCGAGAGAGAAAAAAAAATGTGTATGGGAAAAATGTAAGAAAAAAACAAACAATATAAGGACTTTTTTCAGTATCTAAATGTAGAATAACACTAATTATGATGATGATGATGATGATGATGATGAAGATGGTGATTTTGATGATAGTGATGGTGATGATAATGATGATGATGATGGTGATGATAATGATGATGGTGATAATAATGAAGGTGATCATGATGATGATAATGATGATGACTATAATGATTGTGATATTGATGATAATGGTGACACTGGTGATAATAGTTATTTTAATGATGATGATAATCATGGTAATTATGATGGTGATGATAATCATGGTAATTATGATGGTAATGATAATTATAATAGTAATAGTATTGGTAATGATAATGATAATACTAATGATAATAATAATAAAAGTAATGCTAATAATGATACTGATAATAATAATAATAGTAATGATAATAATGATACTGATAATAATAATAATAATAACAATAACAATAACAATGATACCCAATAATAGTAAAATTAACATTAGCAATAACAATAGCAATAAAAATAATAATAACAATCAAATTAACCATTTTTAAAATAAAAGTTACAATAATTAATACCGACATCACACTCTCATTACTTAAAAACATACATCAACACTAATTAAAACACAAATGGAAACAGAGAAGGAGATAATGATTATTAATATTAATATCCAGAGGCAGAGGGCGAGTAGACGAGTAAACAAAACAGCAATACGAGATCATTAACGTGTAAAGAAACAATGCATTGAAGATAATTAATAAGTTAATGAAAAGGGAAGGTAAAACGCAGATGAACGATATGTTAAACAAAGTCATTACATATTGAATAAACATGGTTTTAGTCACGTCATGCGTTGGAATGGATGACCTTAAAAATGATCTTCAATGTGTTGACTTGTTATATTTAATAACTCTCTTATTAAGTCTGAAATTCTCCTCGGTTTATTACGTCAGAATTGGAAGCGGGAAGAGGCGATGGAGAGTTAAATACAGGTTGCTATGTTACAAAGATTTATTTATATATTTATCTCCATTTGTTTATTTATTCTATATAAGTAGGTATGTTTTAAAAGATCAAATAACCTATTTTTTCACGGAAACTTACCAATCCAAGTTTATAGTTATATATGTTTTAAAAGATGCCGATATATATATATATATATATGTATTTATTTTTTTTTTTTTTTTTTTTTTTTTTTTTTTTTACGGAAACTTACCAATCCAGTTTTCTGATGATTATTTATAATTGTCAATTTATTATTTTAATTAGTGGATATAATAATGTCTGAAATCATATGTCTGACATGAGTCTATCGATAAAAGTATGCATACAAATATATGCAAAAACGAATTATCAAGCCAGGAATCTTGATTTTGAATATTCTGTGCTATCATGCGTACTCGATTCGTAATTAATTGCAACACCTTCACTGATATATTGATATATTTCTCATAATAAAAGTGATGGGGTATGAGTGTGATATTATGCTAGTAGAGGTAGGAAATTTTATAGTTGAACACAAAATTATGAACTGAGACATGAACAGGCAGAAAGACTGACTGACTGACTGACTGACTGTTTGACTGACTGACTGACTGACTGCTTGACTGACTGACTGATTGATTGATTGATTGATTGATTGATTGATTGATTGATTGATTGATTGATTGATTGATTGATTGATTGACTGACTAACTAACT
>NC_061854.1:6799868-6802368 GCF_019202785.1 Penaeus chinensis
ATAAATAAGAGAGTTGTGTGCCTGACGTAATGATTTATCGATAGTGACGACTAAAGAGACTAAAATGAATGAGTTTTGAACGTAAAAAGTCGGCAGAGGTAAAGGACGAGGCGAAAGTTAGAAAGATAATGTATAAAAAATAAAAAAAAAAAAAAAAAAAAAAAAAAAATATCGTTATTTACATATTCTAACGACGTCAATTAATAAAAAAATATATGAAAATTTATACATTAGAACATATGAAGAGCGTATTATATTTGAACAAAAAATGAGTGCATAGAGGATACGAAAGGGTAAAAAACAAACAGATATAAAACATGGGGAAGCAATAAGTGTAATGACATTTTTGCACCGATGTCTTTCGCTGAAACAGACCACCTGCGCTAACTGTTTTCCTTTTCATATCATGATTTCACTCTCTACGGTATCTTTATTAGTCCTGTAAGTTATTTTCTATTATTAATCAACTGACGCACTGAGGACGTTGACTCTTATTAATTATTTGTCGCTGCACGATACTGAAGGAAAGATAATCAAATTTCCAAGACAATATTCTGTCCAATATCAGAAAATGAAAACTGGCAACTCTTGCTAGATTCTGGAATACTTCGATTTGGCAACTCTCTTCCAAAAAAAAAAAAAAAAAAAATAATGCAACGGCGTAAAGGAATAAAATTATATTGTGTGTAAGAATAAAAAGAAATCTCAAGCATATTTTAGCATACGTAATAAGTGTTAACTGATTAGAATAAGGATAAAATAAACACGATTCAGAGTGTTTCAGAGAGGAGGAGGATTTACCTTTATTATTATTATCATTATTATTATTATTATTATTATTATTATTATTATTATTATTATTATTATTATTATTATTATTATTATTATTATTATTGTTGTTGTTGTTGTTATTAATTCATTTATTTTAGAAAGAAATGAAACAATCAGACAACGCAGACCCTACAAAGGCCCGCGACATTTTCAAAATAGATAAATTCTTCACCAATAGAATCAAAGCAAATTAATTTCATAGGCAATGAATCCTTTAATTGGATCTAGAACCGTACGCGGATCCAGCTCAACACCAAGACTTAATTTATTAACTGGTCCCTTAATTATCGCAGATTTAACTACGACATTTCTCGAAATCCTCGCGACAAATTATGAATCAAATAAAATTAACAATTATAATGATTATAATAATTATTATTGTTTATCTATCATTACAATGATTATAATAATTATTATTGTTTATTTATTATTATAATGATTATAATAATTATTATTGTCTATTTATTATTATAATGATGATAATGCTAATAATGATAATGATGATGATAATAATAATGATAATATTGATGATAATAATGGATAAAAAATTATAATAATTACTATTGTTATTGTCATTTTTATCATTATTGTTATTATTATTATAATGATGTTGATGATAATGGTAATAATAATTAAAATAATAATAATGATAATAAATAAGTAAAATCATTATGGTAATGATAATGACAGTAATAATAGTTATCATAATCATCATCATCATCATTATTATCACCATGAAATTGATGATAATAATAATAATGATAATAATAATCATAATCATAATCATAATAATTGAATAATAAAAATATCAATCATAATCATAATAGATAAATAATAAAAATATCAATGTCTTTGATCGTTGGAAGCAATTTTTGTTGTGTTTAAATTATAAGGCTATCAATGTAAGAAATTCTAAAGATGTTCCGAGTCTCAAGAAAGCAAGAGAGAAAAAAAAGTGTATGGGGGAAAAAGTACGAAAAAAAAATATATATAAGGATTTTTTTCAGTATCAAAATGTAGAATACTCTAATTATGATGATGAAGATGGTGATATTGATGATAGTGATGGTGATAATAATGATGATGGTGATGATAATGATGATGGTGATAATAATGAAGGTGATTATGATGATGATAATGATGATGACTATAATGATTGTGATATTGATGATAATGGTGATACTGGTGATAATAGTTATTTTGATGGTGATGGTAATCATAGTAATTATGATGGTGATGATAATTATAATAGAAATAGTATTGGTAATGATAATGATAATACTAAGGATAATAATAATAATAGTAATGCTAATAATGATACTGATAATAATAATAATAGTAATGATAATAATAATACTGATAATAATAATAATAACAATAACAATAACAATGATACCCAATAATAGTAAAATTAACATTAGCAATAACAATAGCAATAAAGATATCAATAACAATCAAATTAACCATTTTTTTTAAATAAAAGTTACAATAATTAATACCGACATCACACTCTCATTACTTAAAAACATACATCAACACTCTAATTAAAACACAAATGGAAACAGAGAAGGAGATAATGATTATTAATATTAATATCCAGAGGCAGAGGGCGAGTAGACGAGTAAACAAAACAGCAATGCGAGATCATTAACGTGTAAAGAAACAATGC
>NC_061854.1:6804868-6809868 GCF_019202785.1 Penaeus chinensis
GTGCGTCGTTACGTATTGATGCCAGCTTGAGAAAGGGTATATAGCCTTAGTTTCATTGTGTCCCTTGCAGTAACGATGTTCAGCCTGCGAAGGTTTCTGTTATCGCTGTGTCTGATAGGGTTTATAACCCCTTTACCCAGACATCTGTTTTGCATTTGATATACACAACTCCAGGAGAGCTTTGTAGTAACGATGAATAGTAGTTGTTATGCACACATCACTGCATGTATTTATAATGTTTGGCTTTGTAATGAGATTTTAAGTAGTCAGCCTGAAAACCATGATTTTAGGCTTGGACGTCATAACGTAAGAATGTAATAGACTTGGGTTTGAAATTGCCCACGTGGATTGTCAGGTATATACTCCTCAATAGCCAACTCCAGTTCAACTTTTCATTGAAAACAGTAGCTTATTTGTTGGCTAAGAGATACCACATTCTCTGTACATCCTTATAGACAAACCACTTGGTCAATTGTAGACTTTGCTGCAGTATATTTCTTAGAACTCAACACGGAGCAACAAACCGTCGACTTTATACAACCAAGCCAGGGGGTTATCATAGGTTCTCACAGATGGATATATCTAGTCAACTTATTTACTGAAACAAATCTCAATTTCCTATGGCTATCCCCTTCTAAATTACTATATCTTGCATGGCTAAAGGCTTTTGTTTAACCAGAAATATTTTATTCAGGATCAACCTACGGCAGGATGTTATCAACGATCCTTGTTAGCCTTCTGCTATGATGGATATTTAATACTGACAATCACACATCAAATGATAAGGAAACATATGGACTTTCAAACCTCCTCTTCCAAGTAAAGGCTCTCGAGAAGATCTACCCATCCTAATGGCAATTACACCTCTCCCTGTCAAAATACTTATGTGCAATCGACATTTATTGCAATAAGCTGCTTAGTATCACTGATAGGTCCTCCAATACTATACGAATCATTATCACAGATGACCAAGTATCCAAACATTATGTAGTTGATATTCCCTACTAAGATTTCACAGCAGAGATGTGTGCGTTCAGTAAAGGACTCTCTTTCGCTCTCAACAAACCACTTATATCCAACCTCTTATCATTTCTGCCGTAGTTAGAGCACAACAGCTGCGCTTTCAAAGGCACTTTATATTATTCACCTGGATTTCCAACTCCGTCAATACCTTTGTTAATGAACTTGCTTATAAGGCTGCCACTTCAGCAGCACAATGTGACGAAAGGCTTTAGTGAAGTGAAATGCCTAGATTTTCGAAAGTGATTCCTCGCCGCTGATGACCTTAGATGATTTTAAATAACCAATCTATCACATCCTAAAAAACAAAACAAAAAATCAAATAACATAAATAGATACAACTTAGGAAGGGACAAGCATCTCCCAATACAGACGATCGAGAAGAAAAGCAAGGCACTTTATAACTAGATATCTCAAAATAGCTATTTCCTTCGCAATAAGATCTTCCAAGCATCTTCTTCCAAAATAATGATGGTTTGATGGTTTGCCCTTGACTCTATACTTATGATTTTTACTGAGCACACGCTCTCTCTCTCTCTCTGTTAAAATTCGTTAGAAATATACTTAGCTTTCATAAAACCAGAATAATGATATTAATGAAAATGTAATGATTATAATGATAATAATAAAAAATAATAGTAATAATCATAATAATAATAATAATAATAATAATAATAATAATATTGATAATATGATAAATAATAATATTGATAATATAATAAATAATAATGATTGTAGTAACAATAAAAATAATGATAATAATATAACTAATACTAATAACAACATTGATAATGATAATGATTATAAGGATAATAATAATGATAAAGATAATAGTAATAATCATAAAAGATAAATAAAGTATAATAACTGCAATGATATTAATAATCATAATAATAATAATTATTATTATTATTATTACTATTATTATTATTATTATTATTATTATTGTTATTATCATTATTATAACAAAAAATGTACGATATAATAATAATATAAATGACGACGATGATATGATGATGATGATGATAATGAAAATTATAATGATAATGAGGATGATGATAATAATAATTATTATGATTATAAGTACAATTGTAATTATAATAACAATAACAATATTATCATTATTATCATTATTAGGTTGTTATGATTATTATCATATCATTATCATTATCGTTATTATTATTACTATTCCAGTAACAATAAAGATGATGACGAGAAGGAAAATAACAGCAATAACAATGATAATAATGATACCAACAATAACAATAACAAAAACAACATAGACAACAGGAATACCAGCAGCCAATGCCAACTGCACTGAAACACATCCCACTTCCCTGCCTTGTGGCCTAATGAACAGTCCAGGGCTAATGTAATCCAACAGATAGCGAGGCGAGAAGTCACAGAAACTCGAGACACAAAAACGTATAGAGGCGAGGTCATTTACCAAGGGTGGTTAGTGGTGTGGCCTAGGTTATTGCATCTTTGGGTTGGACTGTGTGGGGGAAATGTGTGTTTGTGTGTGTGTGGGAGAAGGTGGGAGGGGGTGTGTACGTGTGTATGTGTGTGTACGTGTGTGTGTGTGTGGAGAGGGGAGGGGATTTTCTCTTTTTAGGGGAGGGGGGAGGTGTGTGTGTGTGTGTGCTTGTGTTTATGTGTTACCTGGTTTGCTGGGTAATTTTTAAGATATTTTTAATTAGCTTTAATATTATTCGAATTATTAAATAGTTGATGCTTGATACTGAAATGGAGCTCAGAATATGAGAGACCGACGAATGATTGATGACTGTCATACTGCTACATGCCAAGCATTACAATAATCAAACGCTGCATTTGTGTGATCCATAACTCTGGACAGCATGTGTCTTTAGGGGGGGGGGGGGGGGGGGAGTAGTGTGTGTGTGTGTGTGTGTGTGTGTGTGTGTGTGTGTGTGTGTGTGTGTGTGTGTGTGTTTGTGTGTGTGTGTGTGTTTGTGTGTGTATGTGTGTGTGTGTGTGTGTGTGTGTGTGTGTGTGTGTGTGGAGAGGGGAGGGGAATTTTCTTTTTTAGGGGGGGGGGGAGGAGGTGTGTGTGTGTGTTTGTGTGTGTGTGTATATATATGTATAAATATATATATATATATATATATATATACATATATACATATATGTACATATATATATGTATATATATACATATATATACATTTTTACATATATACACCGAGTGTAAATGCGAGCGTGTATGTCTCCACTACATGCATGACGACCGTCGCGCTCCCTTCATTCCAGCCCGATCCTGTGACCCACATATTTTTGCAGTGTCTTGTCACCTGTCAATCACCTGACTTTTCCACTCACCTGCCTGCGCTCGATACCTGCACCTTTCTCCTCTTTCTCGACTCTGTTCGTCTCTACACTGTTGGCTTGGGTGTGAATATATTCTTTACCAGTTTTGTTATTTGAATGCATTACAGTCACGCTAAAGTACATTAATGTAAGAATGGTATGGTGTGTGTGTGAGAGAGAGAGAGAGATTTTACATACTGTTTCTTCTGTACATTGTTAGCAAATATGACTGAATTTACTTACTGAGGGGAGAGATAGAGAGAGAGAAAGAGAGAAAGAGAGAGAGAGAAAAAAAAAGAGAGAAAGAGAGAGAGAGAGAGAGAGAGAGAGAGAGATTTTACATACTGTTTTCTTCTGTATATTGTTCGTACTGTTATTGAATTTGTTTAGCAAATATGATTGAATTTACTTACAGAAATATATATTTGCATCCGTGAAACCTATAACCTGAAAACGCAAATTGAAAGGTAGTTACCCCAGTACTGCTCTTAGCATCGTTATGAATTTAGCTTTGACACACACACACACACACACACACACACACACACACACACACACACACACACACACACACACACACACACACATACACACACACACACACACACTATCTAAGACCTTTTTTATTTGGTATTTTATCGGTTTCTGTGTGGAGCTTGATGGTTGCTGTCCCATCTTCGCATATATATTCCAATATTTTACAGATTACCTCCTCTACTCCCTGCCTTCGAGTAGCTTCTAGTAGTGCTGGCATTTGTACAGCTGGTATTTGAGTCATAGTCATTACGTAGTCGATTAATGCCTTACACAGGGGTTTCCTATATGTGCATCATCCTTAACAAAGCGTAATTCAAGCGACGGCACCTCAATCTCGTGGTCGCAGTCATTCGAGGGCGCAGGCCGGTAGGCTTCGCAACCGCTAAGAAATGCGACACCTCTACGAAAAACTGCCAGATACAAAATGACCTTTCTAACTCCCTCTAACCCCATACCCTATCTTTACCCTCTCCAACAGTGTCCTAGAACCTTCTCTCCCACATCACCCGCCCTCCCTCCCTCAGCCCCTAATACTACGAGCCCACAATATACGAATATTATAATACATGGGCTCATTATAATGGAGTGCGTATGTGCGCTCAGGCAGACACGGTTCAAACGTCTGTGCACGAGTATGAGCGCGTATGCAGGTGTATGCGTATTTGGGTGTACGTGTTCATGTGTGTGTTTATGCAAGAGAAGCAACACACATTGCGCGTCGAAACTTATACTTATACTTATATACAGGCACGTATATAAGTATATGCAGGGTATGTGTACGCGGTTATGTTTGTGTATGTACAGCTATACATATGCTTATAATTAGGTGTAAGATTACAAGATGTATGTTTAGGTTCCCGTGCTTGTACATGAGGGTATAAAAGTGAATATATACGTAGATATGTGTATTTGTGCGCATATATGTATATATTAATGTGTGTATGTATATGTATGTATATGTATGTGCGTGTATGTGCATGGCAATGCCAAAATAGGTAAAAAGACTGAAGGGGCCACCGTAGTAGGAAATGGGCACTAGGAATGAGAGGGGACAAATGCTTGTCGAATATGCGGAGGCTTGATCACTCAGTATCATGAATACATTCTTCGAAAAA
>NC_061854.1:6817368-6819868 GCF_019202785.1 Penaeus chinensis
TGTTTGTTCACCTGAAACTTTAGTTTGAAGAAACAGGAACCATCTAGAAAAGAAAATTAAACACGAAATCTCTATATTTGATACTCTTTAGGATAATGGATTCCCAGAATAATAATTTCGCAGCAAATCCTAATATATGATAAACAAGAAATAAAATATGTCCAATGGTATATGTCATAATGACATGGACAATCCGAGGTGAAAACGAGGTTGCCAAGCTGACACCTGTTTTTCAAGATGGACACAAGGCAATCTGGAATTACAAATTGAGGCCGCATCATTGGGAATAGGAAAAGTACTTTCTCTCTCAGTGAAATAACCAGTATCTCCCGCTCGATGGTATACATGTGAATAAGGTGAGAGGAGGAGGGCACCCTGAACGAGCGGATGCCCCTCCACCAAGGCAGCTAAAATTCATATGAAGACCTACAGCTCCCGCTAACAAGCCACGCGGTAAAGAAAACGACTACATGCAGATGGGATTCATCACAGAACGTTGTCAAAGAGAGGTCGGACAAACGACATTGCCAACATCGCCTTCAGTTCGCCTAGCAGTATGCGGAGAGCGCGCGGGAAGCTCCATTGCTGGATGAGCAATATCGGGTGTAAATATCATTATTCTTTTTCACTTTGCTCACAGATTTAGTTCGAATTTTGATAAAGATGTATGTTTATACATGATGGTGCCCTATACGTCATAGTTTATGTTTTGATTATCTATCATTATTCATATTTGCAGATGTGACAGACGGCATATCTATGAAACGTAGAGGAGTGGCCTCATGAACAATAGTAAATGTGGTGGATTTTAATGCATGGTATCCGTGAACTCGCAGAAAAAGAAGTGAGATTCAGTTTAGACAATTTGAAAATGTTAGAAAAAATAACCCTCCCATTAGCACTTCGCTATCCTTTGGCCCTATCTGTGTAAGATAACTGCCCAATACACACGTCAAGGGCAGTTACGAAGTGGTTCGATGACCAAAACCACATGGAAGGCCTTCAGCGGCCAAGCAAGGCATGTGACTCAAACCCGATGAAAAATGTTTGGCCGAATATTGTCATTGTTTGGGAAACAGCTAATGAAAAAAAACAAAACAAAAAAAAACAATAGCTAACAGATAATGCTAAAAGGGGAATGGAAAGTGTTTGGGAGGAAACCGGGAACCTCAGATAAGCACGTTATCTCCGTCCCGGGGATTAGACAAGATTTTGAATAACTATTAGATTCTTATTATGTTAGCATTCTTCTTTTTTACAAATAAACCAATAGCAAAAGTATCTTCAAAATTAATAAGCATCCTTCTGCAAAGAAAATCAGAAAACAATATACACTCATTTATGTAATTACATATTTACATGTTATGGTGTTTTGCGCGGTTCAAAGTGTGTATTAACTTGAAAACCAATGATAAATAAAATGTTTAACAACTTCAGTTCCTTAGTACATACGCACATGATCACAGTCACTGTAGCCCTACTACGGTTTTACGTTCAGTTGTTCTAAGGTGATAATATAGCCTATTTTCTGTTTATTAAAACAGTGCTTGGATCTGACGAAAAGAAAAGACATTTTATCAATTCAAAAACATATGAAGATGATATATGAAAACTTTGATTTTGTGACAAAACACAAGTATGCCATTTTGATCTACACCTACGCATATACTGTAAACGGATGCGCATTGTCAAACAAAAGGAAATAAAAAAATAATAAATGACAAATAAAAGTAGCGCGAGATGAACTTTTGATACTTTTGATACTCACCTTCTGTGGAACCACCTAGTTAGTAGTCCCTCGAGTTGAAACAAGCAAACGTATATTTTCTCACTCGGTTGTTCGAAAGTGGATGCGAGTCCTCCGAGGAACGCCACAACTTATGAAATAATAATAGCGAAAACTATTGTAAAATTTTAGAATTAGAAATGAATTATACATAATGTTCGTTCCTCATCAGCAAGTATTCCGTAGACGCTACACACATACACACACACACACACACACACACACACACACACACACACACACACACACACACACACACACACACACACCACGACCCACATACCATGCTTTTACTCTTAAGCTAGCTACATGTGCCAAAGACTGAATATGTTAGCCAAAACATCAAAATGCAGCTGTGTCGACGAGATTCCAATGAAATAACTCCGGGTTGAAGAGGAGAAAAACATTGATATGCAAAAGGAATTTATTGAAAAATAGATTGGATGAAATTTAAAGGTAAGGGTGAATAAAAGTATTTGAAGAGCAGGGAATAAAAATGGGGTACAAAATGATTGTGTGTCATTCAGAAACTGCTGAAATTTAAAGGTAAGAGTAAATAAAGACATTTGCAGACTGAGGAATATTAGTTTTTCTTTTTTTTAGAGAGAGAGAGTGTGTGTGCGTGTGTGTGTGTAATAAATATAGAGGCAAAGCAGATACGTTCCTTCGAAACAGGATGTATATATTTTTTTCTTTTTTTTTTATTACATCGTT
>NC_061854.1:6827368-6829868 GCF_019202785.1 Penaeus chinensis
AATCATTACAGAAATTGATCATCTCAATGACTGAATAAAAAATGAAGATATTTGACTGCTACTGACGTTTAACTAATTCCTCCTAATTCAATTTCCATTTTCTACCTTTTTATGGCTTAAAGATAAAACCTAGCTTTAAAACATAGATAAATATTTTCTTATGACAATCCTTTAAAACATCCACATTGTTGTTTTATGCTACTGCAAAACTTATTACCTGCATGAATATCAGTCACACGTTGGGATACATGATTTATCAGTCACTTTGCCTGTCGATGCAAGGCTCATGTAATGTACCTAATGGACTGATGACATTAGTCTTCATAACAATGTTAGAAACAAAAAAAATCCGGTTCCATGGTAGGGTAATCTCAGAATTGGTCTTTGGGATATACCTGAAGTGATATAAATATACAGATAAATAAACACAAACGTATTCACATTATATATTATATATTATAGATAATATTATATACTATATATTATATATAATATTATATTTGATATGATTTAATATATATCATATATATTTAATATATATATATATATATATATATATAGAGAGAGAGAGAGAGAGAGAGAGAGAGAGAGAGAGAGAGAGAGAGAGAGAGAGAGAGAGAGAGAGAGAGAGAGAGAGAATTACAATATATATATGCATACATACATACATACATACACACACATCCACACACCCACCCACACACACACACACACACAAACACACACACACACACACACACACACACAGTGGGCATCGTATAGCTTACGATGCCCACTGTCCCGTAAGCTTTAAATCAGCCGTTGATGTTGTGGGAGGGTTGGCATGCCTGGCTGTGGCTGGTTCGTAAGATTCGTACCACTCAACAAGTGTTTCATAATTCCGATCCTAATACATGCCATACACAGGCAGGATGTTTACGTGATGTGGGTTACAGCGTTGTAGATATTGCATGTCAGCTTCGTATTCACCGTCCTTTCTAAATTTAAAATACTTAAGCCCTTTTTTAATGAGAGTGATCACATAGTTTTACATATCTTTATGACAGTAATATCTCATCAAATTAAGACACAGTCTCTCCTTTGATATTTTTTCAACTCACCGAAGTAAATACCACAGACGCTGATTATTTACTTAATTACCCATAGAGTGAAAACGTATACACAGAAACATTTAATCCATCTTTCATATCAAGAGACATACGATACAAATCGTGATTAATGAAAATAAAAATCCGTAACTCAGACATTCGCGCAATGTATCGCAAATTATCGCGCTCACATTGGCTAGTCGGGGTGTAACACTTTGTATCAAGGAAAAGGCTACAAACGAAAAGTTGTTTTAACAGGTTGCAGTCATGTGTACGCAAAGGGTTGGCATGTTTGACGATATAACGAAGTGTATCAAAGGGATTTCGGGGATGTTACTAAGAGGCCTTACTACTGTATGTAATATCACGATGGCTGGTGATATATGGCATGCACCTGACGGCAGGCCTACCAACGCGTATTGAAGCGGCGACTACTTTTCACTGTCCTTCGTATCGTTGTATCATAATATTTCGTGTATATGATGTACCGATACTTTTTTTTTTAACCGTGTGCTCGTATATATAACATATATATGATATAACACATATTATGTATAGACACATACATACACACATATATGTATACACGCATGTATATATGTATGTATGAATATATGTTCTGTTTATGTTCTGTGTGTCTGTACACACATACACACACATGCATATATACATATATATGCAGGCACACACACACACACACACACACACACACACACACACACACACACACACACACACACACACACACACACACACACACACACACACACATACACATACACACATACATATATACATATATAACGATCTGAACATACGTGCAGTATCTAGACTTCCGGAACGCTAAGTGCCCTAACATCAGCTGAGAGAAGCGGTAGTGTATAAATCAATGGTTTTAAGCAAAGATATTCATGTGCAATTCCGCGAAATAACAATTATATAGGAAATTGTTGGATAAATGGAGAGACAGATAGACAGACAGAGAGAAAGTAAGAAAGATAAATAGGTAGATATTTAAACAGGCAGACAGACAGACAGAGAGAAAGTAAAATGGATGAATAGATAGATAGACAGGCAGATATAGACAGATAGACAGAGAGAAAGTAAGAAAAGTAGATAGATAAATAGGCAGACACAGATAGACAGAGAGAAAGTAAGGAAGATAAATAGATAGATAGTTAGACAGGCGGCACAGACTGACAGACAGACATGCAGTTAAAACAAGAGAAGGAAAATAGAGAATTTCAGAATCAACAGTCAAAAATATTTTGTGAAAAGGCAAGGCTAACAATAATGGATGACTTGATGCTATCATGTTTTTACTTTCATAAATGTACACGTTTTTTGTTTTTTTTTTTCATTTCTTCCTCAGTGACAGACTGTCCTTGGATGAAGCTGCCTGAAAGATAGAT
>NC_061854.1:6834868-6837368 GCF_019202785.1 Penaeus chinensis
AAGATGATGAATATGAGGAGGAAGAGGAGAAAGTGATACCTGGGATCATAAAAGAGAGAAAAAAATATATATAAAGAAAAACAGACAAAAAAAGCTCTACAAATATATGCAAATTCTTACAAAATAATAAAAAGGGTAAAAAATAACATACACTAATAAATAAATAAGTGAAAATACCATCTTAATCGAAGCCAAGAAGATCATTAAGTGTTCGAAGTGTAATTCCTTCATCGCAATCCGTTGATAATTCAAAATCACTTCTGCCTTTCTGTAATCTTTCTGTTCCCTCCAAGGTCATTAGCATCTTGGTTAATAAAGTAAATTAAGATTTTTGTACAACGAGGCCATTAATGTTTTGTTTAATACCATTGATATTTTGTTCAACGAGGTCACAAGCTTATTTGTTCATCAAGGTCATTAACGATTTTGTTCAGCGAGGTCACAAACGTTTTTGTTCAACGAGGTCATTAACGTTTTGTTCAAAGAGGTCATTAAGTTTCCGTTGGATGAGGTTATTAACTTTCTGACCAACGAAATCCTTAGAACTGTGTTCAGTGAAATAAGTGATTTTCTGTTCAACAAAGCTAATCACTTTCCGCTCAAGTCCGCTGACGTTCTGTTCAATGAGTTCTTTATCTTCCTGTTCAATGCGATCGTTAATTTTCTGTTCAATAAGGTGATTGACGCTCCGGCTAACGAGGTCATTAACCTCCTGTTCAATAAAGTATTTAACTTTCTGTTCTATGAGATCATTAACCCTCTGATCTATGCAGTCATTAAGATTATATTCAATCATGAACTCTCCGTTCAACGCAGTCATTAACATTCTTATCAACCAAGTCATTAACTTTCCGTTGGACGAGACCTCAGTCAACGAAGACATTAACATTCTGTTCAACGAAATCATTAATTCTCGCTCGCTTCGGTCCTGGAGCTCGACCCCCGTGCCTGGCAGTCCGAAGGGAGGCAGATGCACGGAACGGCCGTTAAAACCCAGTGACTGACGTTGTAACAAGTGTATCTCGAAGAACTTACTTGATAGTAGTGCTCGGGCGGGGAAAGGGTAAGGGGGAAGGGAGAGGGAGAGGGGAAAGGGGGAAGGGGGAACGGGAGAGGGAGAGGAAGAGGGGGAAGGGAGAGGGGAAAGGGGGAAGGGAGAGGGAGAGGGTAAAGAGAGAAGGGATAGGGAAAAGAGAAAGGGGGAAGAGGGGGAACAGAGAGGTTGAGGGGAAAGGGAGAAGGAGGAGGGGAGTGAGGTGATGAACTGGAGAGAAAGAAACACGCGGGAGAGGAGGTGAAATGGAGAGAATGATGGAGGGGAAAGAATTGATGAATTGGAGAGGAAGAAAGAGGTGAGAGAGGCAGTGAAATGAAGAGAAAGGAGGAGGGGAGAGAGGCAGTGAAATGGAGAGAAAGAAGGGGGAAAGAGGAGAAGAAATGGAGATAGGAGCGAGAAATAAATAGAACTCAATGATCTGCAGAAGAAGGAGGGAAAGGAGAGGGGAGATGTATGAGGGGAAGAAGAGAGGCGTGGGAAAATTATTAGGAGACAGCAATTTTTGGAAGGAAGAGGGGAGACGGAAGAGGAGGAGCGAGAGAGGAAGAGAAGCTAGAACGTAGAGGGAAGAGAGGTACAAAAAATAGGTAAGAAATGAGGGGGAAAATAAAAAAAACTAGTGATACTTAGACAGAGAAAACGAAGAACGGAACAAGACACGAAAAAAGGAAGAAGGATAAGAACAATACTAAGCGAAGAGCGGAGAAAAGTAAACAGGGAAAGAGAAGAGACGAACGAAGAGAAATAACAGAAAAAAAAAGAAGAGATACAATGAGGAAAATGACTAATGAAGATAATGAGATGTAAATTAGGCCGTTTCATATGCAAATAAGACCTATGGGATTAAAACCTTTAGTTCCCATTTACACTAGAAGTTAGGTCAGGTCACCTTCCTTCTCCTCTCTCTGCAGCTCAAGTCGCATTCTTGTTGTTCGTTGTTGTGTGAATTATTAAAGAAAAAAGTAACCGATAATCGCCATTGCATTCGGAGAATAATATGGTATGTAATATATGTGCTATGTGGTATTCTATATTTGATGTATTATATATATATATATATATATATATATATATATATATATATATATATAGTTAGATAGATAGATATCATATATATATATATATATATATATATATATATATATATTCATACATATATATCTATATATATACATACATATATATACATTCATGTATATATTTACATACATATATATATATATATATATATATATATATATATATATATATATATGTATACATATATATATATATACATTACACTTTATAATACACACACATACAAGTATACATATGTGTGTATATATATGTGTATGTATATATATATATATATATATATATATATATATATATATATATATATATACATATATATATATAATGCATATATTATATACATACATATATACATATATATATATA
>NC_061854.1:6889868-6892368 GCF_019202785.1 Penaeus chinensis
GGAATTGATATCGCTTCCTCGCAGATCTGAATTTACTGCCTAATCAGATCTCGCGGTTGGCTGGCTGTTCTTCACAAATTTCAAGGGAATTTATTTTTGCATTAGAGCGACAGCTATTATAAAAGCTTGTTTTTTTTTTTTTTTTTTTTTTTTTTTGTTCTCTCTCTCTCTCATCATTTTTTTTTTCTCTCTCTATTTAGATATGAGATATTTCTTTTATGTTGATATTGGATGCCGGCCATTATTAAAGCTTGATTTTTTTCTCATCATTAATTTTATTTTTCAAGTAAAATATATTTTTTTTTCTATATTGATATTAGCTGGATTTTGGCTTTTGTTTGTTAATTAATTTGTCTGTTTGTGAGCATATTTCTCTCTGTATATATACATATATATGTGTGTTTGTGTGTGAGTGTAACGTGCTTGAGTGAGTGAGTGTGTGATTGTGAGTTTATGTGTAAGTGTGTGTGTGTGTGTGTGTGTGTGTGTGTGTGTGTGTGTGTGTGTGTGTGTGTGTGTGTGTGTGTGTGTGTTTGTGTATGTGTGTGTGTGTTTTATCATCAATGGAGCTGACGTAGATATCCACTTTTCACTTCCAACCACGAGGGCTCCTCATGGCGAGCCACCAGGTAGGGCTTTCGGTCCATCTATACCTTCCCGCAACAGGTCTGGTCGCTCTGCCCAAGCCACGACTTCCTAGGTCGAAACAACCTGATGGGCAGGGTCATCCACGGGGAAACGAGCTAGGTGCCCATATAGCCTGAGTTGTAGTGAGCGGACGCCTCAGCTTCCTACTTGCTCTCGCCCCTGTGTCAGGCCGCATAAGACATCGTAACACCCCCCCCCCCCCTTCCGAATACCCCTGGCGCCTGGCCGTGACGGACAATAGATGTCGCAGAAGGCGACGCTGCAGAGGACCTGCCTGCAGGAGACGCTGACGAGCAAACAGGAACACCTTGGACGGTTCTTACTGAGAAGGAGGATGGCATGAATTACTGAACAGACGTTTATTCCCTTCTATCTTTAAAATCATGTATATATTTTACGTTCCTTTTATGTATATAAAAAATGTCATGTGCTTATATTAAAGACCTCCTCTGCAAATATCAAATAAAAAAGAGAAATACCAAAATAAATGAAATAGAAGCTGTAACGTCTCAATGAACAGACGACACTTTTAAGAACAACGAGTCGACTCCGGATAAACGAACTTGGCGCACCACCTTGTTCGCATAAAAGGTCGGGTCAATGACCTTGTAAGATAGTTGCGGATACCTTGGCTCAGTGAACTACGCTCGACCTTTCCTTCAGAAAGCCGGCGTTTTTAAAGGACTTTTATTCATTATGGATTTTTTATTACCCCTAGTTTTAACGAAAGATTAACGAAGCTCAGGAGATAAAGCGTTTTTTAAAGGTATTGTTTTGTTTGTTTTTATTCAGATTGCTCTTTTTCGTGGAGGTTTTATTTGTGTATTGTTTCCTTTATGGCTTGAGAATAATAATAACTTAACGAACTGGCTCTTATTTTTATTTCGTCTCGTTTTATTTTCTTTATTTTAACTGAGAAGATTAATTCATATTATGCTCTCTATATGTTCCACTGAACCTGTGGAACATGCTTGTTTGGTGGTATCTTACTTCATTCGTATTTTCTTGTTATTTTCTTTTATTTGTAAACCTTCGTACTCTTGCTTAACGAGAATACAGTGACAATGCAACAACATCAGGCCTTTCCTTCAGTCAGGTTAGATAGATATAGCTTTGGCCACGATCCTGAAAGCTAATTTCGCTACCACATGATTAACTCTAACCTGCTCTTAGTACCGAACCCTATGTATACTTTTGTGCCGAAACAGGATGCACGAGATCTCTCCCACATGCTCCTACGGCCCGTCCAGGGATAGCCTCTCCCTATAGAGTTGGCGGTCCGGGTTAAGCGAGTCACAGGTCCTATGCTGGTTTTACGGTGTAGTCGTCGGCCGGCATCCCGACGCAACTCCAAGGCACAAGATAGCGTCCAGGTTTCACTTCCTTAACGCAAAATTGGCATCATCGGGGCCTTGATGACACATAACTTAATCCTTCTGCATAGGTACCGGCATATCCAAATACTAATGTTGGTTGAGTTCATGACACTTACTGCCTGGCCAATCTATTTACTTCCTGGTCTAACAGCCCAGAGTCATGTACTGCACTATAAAGGTATGTAAAGGTCTCAGTGACTTCAATGTCCTCTCCACAAGAATGTACCGCCTGAACAGGTCCTCCTGACAGGCAATCAACATCCTGGATCTTGGTTCAGACCTCTAAACCCAAGGGCTTCGCATCATTGCTGAATGCAATCAGAGATTCCAGTTGCTCATTAAAAATAGCAAAATCGTTAGCAAAGTCAAGATCGGTGACTTTGATATTCCCTAACGTTGTTTCACAGTTCCACCCTCTATTCAGTCCATGCAAGAAAAGTATTGGTTCGAGAACACAGCCTTACCTCATTCCTGAA
>NC_061854.1:6899868-6909868 GCF_019202785.1 Penaeus chinensis
ATATATGCATGTGTGTTTGTGTGTGTTATACAGCTTCATCAGAAAACAGAATTAGGGAAAATGGGAATAGGTTGTAACTCACACGATACTTAAAGTTGAAAAAGTTACGAAGAAAACCGCGTAAAACTATTGCTATTCACCCTACAGTGGTAATTCGTGGTAACAGATACAGAAGTCATAGATATAGAAGAACAATTAGTTATCTACTTCATGTTGTCTCTTCTCTTTCTTTTTCAACTTCCATGATTTTATTCTTACATCTTTCTATTTTTCTTCGTATTCGTTTTCGTGCGGGTTGAAATAAAAAAAAAAATTTTAAAAGATAGTAAATAAACTAATGGATTTTACAAACGCAGAAAAAATGCTTTGTAGCTGAATTGATTATTAGCTATAAATGCTTCCCTACAAAAAAAAAAAAAAAAAAAAAAAAAAAAAAGTAAACAATATGAGTCTCCAAATATTTCTGCTTTTTAAAATGAATTATTCAATAAATAATTATTCAAAATAATTATTCAATTCCAAAATCTTCGGAAATTGCTCGACAGATCTTAGTTATAAGTGCATCATTAATGAAGAAACCTCACGTTTGAACCCTGGAGCTTATTCACAAAATATTTCCGCTAATGACAGTCCTCGTTAGGGATGCCTAACGGTTTGACAATATTGGAAATGGAACTTTAACGACTTATACACAAAGGTCAGAGGTCTCGGGATTTTGCAAAGGACGGATGGCACTTCACAATTAACTGCCATACGGTAGGCAGATTAATTGGATTGGTGATTGCGTATCCGAACTGTGCTTCAGTTTATGCCAAAGATCACTGAAGATGCACACAATGAATATGATTAATGAGTTCATCAGTTTATAATGAGGACTGTAACAAAAAGAAAAGCAAAAAAAGGGTATGTAAAAAAGATGAAAAATAAACAAAAAACGGTAATTAACATCTAAAATAAAGATACAATCATTTTCTGTATCCACTTTTATCATATGTGTGAGAGATACCCTTAAATACCCCTTTATATAAATCTTCCCAGTACTAATACTATACCTCCCTCAGAGAACTCGCCATTATAACTTATATACAAACGCGCAAACATTACTTGAATACACATGTTAATTAAGAAATCTCCTGGGTAGAATAATAACTCCTGTATTTGAGGTTTGGTGTTTCTTATCCATCTCAGCTATATTATGCAGAAGCTTTGGAATAAGAATATTAAGGCGGATTATTGAAATACTTTGGATTTTGTCTTGAAGATGACGCAACCTTCCCTAATGAATTGCATAATAATGAGATAAAAATGATAGTGCTAATAATAGTATCATAATGACAAAGACAGTAATATTGACATTTATGAATATCACAGCAATATAATGATAATGATAATAGCTAATACTAATAACGATAATATTAATTATAATAGTAACGAAAACAGTAATGACAATGATAATAAAAATAATGACGATGATAATAAGAATAGTAATAGTAATAACCATGATACTAACTAGAACAATATAAATAATAATTATAATGACAACAAAAGCAACGACAACCACACCCATGACAACAAACAAAAACAGAAGACATAGTCACAGCAATTTATATTTTAAGAATAGAAAGGACAACACACTCGGCATATCCATCAAAGGCCTAGTGGCAGATAGACGAAAAGATTAAAGGACCGTCAGCCATTGGAAGGGGAAGAGGGACACTGGGGAGAGAGAGGAAAGGGAACGTGAAAAAGCGAATAAGTGAGAGATACACATTAAAAAATAAAAAGGAAATGTACAGCCTGGAAATCATGACGCGCCATCTCTTTACTTGCAGTCTAAGAATATCAAGCCCTAATATACAAGTGTTAGTCTTCATTTCTAGAGTTTCTTCGGGTTTATCATAATTCTCGTATTCCACGGCTCTTCTTCTTATCTTCCTACTTCCAGTTTCTTCTTATGCCATGTCGCTTATTCTAATTTCATACATTCTAATTTTTATATTCCGTGTTGCCTATTCTCATCTCCATGCCTCCTATTTCTTCCTATTCCACGTCGCTTATTCTTCTCTCTGTACCTCCTATTTCTTCTTTTTCACGTCCCCTATTTTCATCTCCATTCCTAATTCTTCCTATTTAATTTCCTTTCCTTTTATCTTCATACCTCCTAATTCTCCTGTTATACGTCTTCTATTCTAATATTCATTCCTCCTAGCATTCTCCTCCTATTCCACCTCGCCATATCTCATCTCCATTGTTCTTATTTCTCCTATTCCCCCTCGCCACATCTCATCTCCCATTCTTCCTTTTCCACGTCGCTTATTCCCCTCTCCATACCTCCTAGCATTCTCCTATTCTCCACTCGCCAACAAGGGTTTCGCCCGTCTAATGACCTGAGAAGCCCTGTGACTTGTTCTCAGAACAACATGGGCAATTTCACAGTTCGCATGCCCGTTTATGGTGTTCTCAGAAACTTCATGATTCAACATTTCCACCGATTAAACAAGACGAGGAATTGACGCAGTTGCCTAATGACAAATTCATCGAAAGTCTATCGAAGTCGAATATGTCTGTCTGGCTTGGATCTGGTGAAGCCTTGATAGAAAGTAAGATAATATTAATATTGGAATTAAACAAAATCAAAAGAAGAATCGTGCTTAACGGTTTTACAAGCGAGAGCCTATAGTCCTTTGTACATATGAATCCATAATCGCAACTATACCGGAATCAGATTGAGACCAAATAAATATTTTGGATTCAAACAAAGGAGCCACACAAATAAAACAAATCATTGAATACTCTTGAAATAATAAATGGTAGTAATAACAGTGGACATAGATTTATAAATTTGATAAGAAAACAATGCCTATGACAGACACACACACACACACACACACACACACACACACACACACACACACACACACACACACACACACACACACACACACACACACACACACACACACACACACACACACACACACACACACACACATTTTTCCATCCAGCTAATCGACTTGTTTACAAAAACCAGTGACATGAAGTACGAAAATCATTCTGATCTTGTGCCTGAGGCGTTTCAACTCCAAAACAGGATTTCCTCTCAAGAAATCCCTGCTTTGTGACACACTGAGAGAGAGGAAGGGAAGTCAGGAAGGGCCAACTGGCACTCGGGAATTGCCACGTGGCTTCTGCTGGAAAGATTGATACCAATAAAGAAGGAACTATAGATAAGTAAATAAAAACATGAATTAATACATAAAGGAATAGATGAATAAATAAGTAAATACGTGAAATAAGTGAAAAATAACTAAATACGTAGTAAATATATAAATGTAAATAAATTAATACGCGAATAGAAAAATAACTAAATAAATTAATGAATATAAGCAAGTGAACCCCGTTTGTTTGACCCTTAGGCACATTTTATAATTCACGTCATCAAAAGCTGATCTAAATTTCAGTTCTGAAATACGCGAGTCTGATTATCGTTGATTTATTTATACAATTTCAAAACATGCCGTGAATTATTATATTTCCTGATTCGCATAAATAGATAGATAAATGATAAATGGATGGATTGATGGATAGATAGATAGATAGGAAGTGGATGGATCGATGGATAGATGGATAAATGTATAAATGTTAGATGGATGAATAAATAAAAAAGATAAATGAATGGATAATTGGATGTGTGGATAGATAAAGAGATATATGGATAATGGATAAGTAGGTATAGATAGGTAGATAAATAGATCGAGATCGAAGTAAATGATTCCGATATGGTAGGAATATACTTCAAAGAGTAACATGTTTCTAACCATTCTTCACTATTAATATTTTTATAATATTTTTTTTTTTTTTACTTTTTTTTTACAAGCACGTATTATTTTTCTTTCTCTCTCCCGCGCTTTCCTTTTTTACAAGCGCCTTTTTTCTTGGGGGGGGGGGGGGAAGGGGATATTATTAACGATGATATTGTTTGAAATATCATCATTGTCCTCAAATATAAAAAAAAATATCAATATATTCACAAAGTATATTAGAGCTTGCTCATTTCATATCTTAATTTGCATGTTGTTGTTTTTTTTTGTTGTTGTTTTTTTTAAATAAATCTTTCTTTTACTGCTTAGTTTGGTCGTTAATTCGTTGTTTTATTTATCCATTAATCCCTTTTCCTGATTCACTTTGATCACCTTAATCATTAATTTAATATCTTTATCCATTCACGTATTGTACTACCTACCTATATATCGTTTTATTAACCAATATCATCCATCTCTACGTAAAAGTTTTCGAAGACATATTTCAGAAGGCCGCTGACGCCTTTCATACCCAATAAATTGTCTATTCTAAGCTGTCATGCAATATAAAGACTGTATCTTATACTTTCGTGTCATGACATGCATTCTTTACAGCGTTGTTGACGGTTGGGAAAGCCGGCCTGAGCATGTAACGTACAGAAAATCGTAACGTAGGTGATATATCATTATCGTGGTTCTTATGAAGGTAAAACTCGTATCAGAATTACGGGAAAGTGATTGATAATCAAAACAATGATGATGATGATGTGATACAACAGTAATACTAATACTAATAATAATGTTCATTGATATCACCCAATTCGTACTAATATTCATATTTTCCATTTATATTCACCGTTATAATCAGTATTACCATAATCACAAACATAAACACAGCATTAACAGTAGAAAAAAATAATGAAAAAAAAAAAATGCTGTCTAAAATACGATAAGAAACAAAAGTACATTACTTCGAAAAGAATCCTCTAAGTGCTTCAATTCCACGCTACTGAGAAATGAAGCACTCTCCAAATAACACGTAACGACCTTTCACCTCTATTGTAACGAGTGCTTCATGCCTTCCTCATTACAACAGCTATTGTTCGCTTTTGATGACGTAAGTGGTGGAGCTACCGCCTCCCAGGAATATTTACTGCATCATTGACCTTTCTTTGGAGCTCTTCAAGTACAAACATTATTTCTTTATTTTCTCCTTTAGGTATTTTCTGGTTTGGTTTGTTGTTAGATCGGTGGGCGTTGTTATTATTAGTGTGATATAGACAGAAGTTACGTTATACATTTCCTGGATCGAAATTCAGCCTTAACTGCTGTACTATCCTACTTTCTTCAAAGTGAAAATGCTAACGCTTCGCTGGCTACAAGGTTTTTTTTTTTGTTTTTTTTTTTACTGCCAGGTGCGTCCTTTTTCCCTTGGAGTGTCATATTTTGTAATTTTTCATACAAAATGCGTGGGATATCTGAATACTAACATGCGTTTTAGAGGCACCGAGGGGTGACAGCCGCTACATCGAAGCTATTTGAATCTATTTATTCGCTTCTGGGCAGCGATGTGCAACTACCCACACACTACAATATACATATATATATATATATATATATATATATGACTGTATCTGTATCGTATCTGTATGTAAACATAGATACGCATATACCCGCACACAAACATACATACATATATATACATATATACAAATAAACATGCATATACACATATATATTTGTTTTATTTCTATACATTCCATGCTGGCAAAACACATCCTATTAAATGTGTTTAAGTGTGTGTTATACAGCTAATCTAATCGAACGCGTTTCATCAGAAAACAGAAAACAGAATAACGTTGCATCTCACACGATACTTAAAGCTAAAAAGGTTACCAACAAAACCGCGGTAATTCATGGTGATAGATAAAGTAGTCTTAGATAAAGAACAATTCGTTATTATTGTTTCATGTTTTCTCGTCACCTTTCTTCTTTTATCTTCCATATTTTTATTATTTTATCTTTCTTCCTATTCGTTTTCATGGGGGTAAAATAAAAAAGAACTTGAAATGATATTGAATAAGCCAGTGAATTTTACAAACGCAAAAAAAGGGTATGCAGTTGAATTCATTATTGACGAAATGGGCTTCCCTACACACAAAAAAAAAACTCTCCCTCTCTCTTTCTCTTTCTCTTTCTCTTTCTCTTTATCTTTATCTTTATCTCGCTCTCTCTCTCTCTCTCTCTCTCTATATATATATATATATATATATATATATATATATATATATATATATATATAAAGAAATATCAACTTTCAAAGATTTCTGCTTTTTAAAATGAAAAATTATTTAAGATCAAAATCCCCCAAAAAATTACTCGACAGATCTTAATTATAAGTGCATCATTAATGAAGAAACCTCACGTTTGAACCCTGGGAGCTTATTCACAAAATATTTCCGCTAATGACAGTCCTCGTTAGGGATGCCTAACGGTTTGACAATATTGGAAATGGAACTTTAACGACTTATACACAAAGGTCAGAGGTCTCGGGATTTTGCAAAGGACGGATGGCACTTCACAATTAACTGCCATACGGTAGGCAGATTAATTGGATTTGTGATTGCGTATCTGAACTGTGCTTCAGGTTGTACCAAAGGTCACTGAAAATAATTAATGAACTCATCAGTATACAGCGAGGACTGTATAAAAAGAAATTTTAATAAGTCAAAAAAAAAGTGTAAGAGATAATAAAAAAAAACGTTAACAAAGGTTAAGCATATATATAGTAAAACCAAAAACAGTAATGAACATAAAAAAACAAAGATACAATCAGTTTGTGCATCCACTTTTATCAACTTTATTAGAAACCCCACTTGAATACCTCTTTACATAAATCTTCGCAGTACTAATACTTTACCTCCGTCGGAGAACTCACCATTATAGTTTATGTACAAAACCGCCTTTTCGAAAACGCAAACATTCCCGTGACTTGTGCTCGGAACAACATTGGCAATTTCACAGTTCGCATGCCCGTTTATGTTGTTCTCAGAAACTTCATGATTCAACATTTCCACCGGTTAAACAAGACGAGGAATTGACGCAGTTACCCTAATGACAAATTCATCGAAAGTCTATCGAAGTCGGATATGTCTGTTTGGCTTGGATCTGGTGAAGCCTTGATAGAAAGTAAGATAATATTAATATTGGAATAAAAAAAAAAATGAAAATACGAATCGTGCTTAATGGTTGTATAAGCGAGAGCCTATAGTCCTTGTATATATGAATCCATAATTGCAATTATACCACAATTAGATTAAGGCCAAATAAATATTTTGGATTCAAACAAAGGAGCCACAAAAATAAAAGAATTTATTATTGGTATGTTCTGTAGACTCATAGATTTAAGCGTGCGTGTGTACTTGTTATAGCTTTTGTAAACCTTATATATTGAATACATTATAAAGAAAAAAAGTCACATTATACATTTCCTTTCTCGAAATTCAGCCTTGACTGCTGTACTGTCCTACTTTCTTCAAAGTGAAAATGCTAACGCTTCGCTGGCTACAAGATTTAGTCTTTTTTTACTGCCAGGTGCGTCCTTTTTCCCTTGGCGTGTCAATGTTTTGTTATTTTGTATACAGAATGCGTGGGATATCTGAATATAACATGCGTTTTAGAGGCACCGAGGTGTGACAGCCGCTACATCCTTTGAAGCTATTTATTCGTTTCTACGCGATGAGGTGCAACTACCCACACACTACAATATATACATATATACTTGTGTCTGTATCGTATCTGTATGTATACAAGCATACACATATACGCGCGCACACACATACATATATATATATATATATATATATATATATAACACACACGCACATATACATTTATGTATATATATTTATTTATATATACAATTAAACATGCATATACACTTTTTTTTTTATATAATGCCATTCCATGCTGAGACAAAAATATCCAATTAAATGCATACAAGTGTGAGTGTGTCAGACAGCTAGTTTAGTCGAACCAGTTTCACCAGAAAAGCAATAACGTTGCATCTCACACGAAACATACATACATATATATATACATATATACAAATAAACATGCATATACACATCTATTTTTTCTGGCAAAACATACCCTATTAAATGAGTATAAGTGTGTGTTATACAGCTAGTCTAATCGAACACGTTTCATCAGAAAACAGAAAACAAAATAACGTTGCATCTCACACGATACTTAAAGCTAAAAAGGCTACCAACAAAACCGCGTAAAGCTGTTGCTATTCATCCTACAGCGGTAATTCATGGTGATAGATACAGAAGTCTTAGATAAAGAACAATTAGTTTTTATTGTTTCATGTTTTCTCGTCACCTTCCTTCTTCTATCTTCCACAGATAGATCTTAGTTATAAGTGCATCATTAATGAAGAAACCTCACGTTTGAACCCTGGGAGCTTATTCACAAAATATTTCCGCTAATGACAGTCCTCGTTAGGGATGCCTAACGGTTTGACAATATTGGAAATGGAACTTTAACGACTTATACACAAAGGTCAGAGGTCTCGGGATTTTGCAAAGGACGGATGGCACTTCATAATTAATCCGCCATACTGTAGGAAGGTTAATTGGATTGCTGATTACGTATCCGAACTGTGCTTCAGGTTGTACCAAAGGTCACTGAAGATGCACACAATGAAAAAAAAAAAAAAAAATAGTGAACTCATCAGTTTACAACGAGAACTGTATTTAAAAAAAAAAAAAAATAAGTAAAAAATATATATAAAGAGATAATAATATATATAAACTAAACAAAAAACGGCAATAAACTTAATTGTGATACAGATACCCTGCTTAAATACCCCTTTATATAAATCTTCCCTGCACCAATACTATACCTCCATCGGAGAACTCGCTACTATAGATTTTATGCAAATGCGCCTTTTGGAAAACAAAAAAATTCTAGAATACAGATGTTAATTTTAGAAATCTCTTTTTCCGTATCATTTAGTTTTGGTGTTTTTAGCAATCTCAGGTATATTATGTAGAAGCTGTGAACTCGGTTTATATATATGCATTGGAATAAGAATATTAATACTTTGGATTTTAGTCTTGAGATGATTAAACCTTCCTTAATGAAACGCATAATAAAGTGATAATAATGATAATATTATTAATAGCATTATGTCGTTAATAAAGATAATTATGAATATCATAGAAATATAATGGTAATGATACAAATAATCATAATCGTAACGAAAGCAATAATCATAATGAGAACGATAATAATAATGATAATGAGGATGATAAAAATATGACGATGATAACAAACGAAACCGAAAACATAGTGGTCACTGTATTTTCTCTTTCTTTTGGCTTATCCATCAAAGGCTTCGGTGACAGATAGACGAAAAGATTAAAGAAATGTCAGCCACTGAAAGAAGGGGGACACAGGAGAGAGGGAGGAAAGGAAACGAGGAAAAGTTGATAAGTGAAACCGACAGATTTCAGAACACGAGCCGGTCAGTCGAGGAGAGATGTGTGGATAAGGAGGTGTGTGTGTGTGTGTGTGTGTGTGTGTGTGTGTGTGTGTGTGTGTGTGTGTGTGTGTGTTTGTTTGTTTGTTTGTTGTTTGTGTGTATGTGTGTGTGTGTGTGTGTGCGTGTGTGTGTGTGTATGCGTGCGTGTGTGTGTGTGTGTTTGTTTGTTGTTTGTGTGTGTGTGTGTGTGTTTGTTTGTTTGTTGTTTGTGTGTGTGTATGTGTGTGTGTGTGTGTGCGTGTGTGTGTGTATGCGTGTGTGTGTGTGTGTGTGTGTGAGTCGTCAAGAGCCAAACCTGGCTTCGTTTTATTTTATGGTGAGTCTGCAACAGATGCAATACCGATTTTTACAGAATAAACATATTTATTAACATGTTTTTATTTGTAGGTCGAGGTCAGTCAAGAAAAAAAATATGACAGCAAAATCATTCTAACCGTTGAACAATAAATGGAAATTAACTTTAAGTCTTGTTTTTCGAATAAAAAGGTTTAAAAAAATCGTCCTCTTTCTCATTACATCAACAATAGGAAACATTTTGAAAAGTGTATCATTTCTTTGCTATGTCCATTGTAAGCTCAGTTTTTTCTGTTTTCATTGTACTATAAATCATAAGAACGAAGGCAATTATATAAAATATTGTATTAACAAA
>NC_061854.1:6922368-6932368 GCF_019202785.1 Penaeus chinensis
CAAATACTGGATAAAATACGCAACGTTGGGTAAGTGCGTAATTTTCCTGAATTTTGACCTTTTCGCGGTTCAGCAAAACCACCATTACGGTATAAAAGAGCGAAATAACTCACGTTAAGCGAACCACGGGGCGTAATAAGCAATTAAATATTATTAGAGGGCGAGGCGGTATTTTAAGGTGTCTACGTGTCGGCGCGACCACTGAATACAGAATGAAGACAGTTCTATACTCTTAATTATGCAGGCTGCTGCAATTGCTATTGTTGCTGTTGTTGGTTGTAGTAAGACAAAAAATTATAACGTTAATAATAATAATAATTATTATTATTATTATTATTATTATTATTATTATTATTATTATTATTATTATTATTATCATTATCATTATTTTCATTATTATCATTATTTTTTTTCATTATTATTATTATTATTATTGTTATTATTGTTATTATTATTATTATTATTATTATTATTATTATTATTATTATTATTATTATTATTATTATTATTATTATCATCATCATCATCATCATCACCATTATTATCATTATTATTATCATTATAATTATTATTATTATTATCAGAGTGTTGAGGAATACCCCCACCTGTTTCTGTATATATCTCTGGCTTAAACACGAAGGTAGGTAACTATTTACTTTAGTTTACCCTTAAGTATTAAATTTCTTCTTTTGGTTATGATAGTAAGCATGGCCCTGTTATTTTTCATCTTGTAATAGTTCTTCACAATTTAAATAGAATTTGAGTGTGGTTACTTTAGAGAGAGACGAATGGCAAGGTTTGCAAACTATGTAACTAATGAGGGCAATAATTATCTCTGTGACCTAATCTGTTCATTGCTAAACGGATATGTTAGATGCAAGATAATATTTATAGCACAACCCACTAAAATTATAACCCTCTAAGGCCTTAACGTCAATACCCAGACATCCGTATATGCATCCGTGAGCGAAATATAGTCCTTACTTTTTAGAGGGATGTAAACCGCTGTGTTTGTTATTTTACTTGTTTTTTTTTTTTTTTTTTTTTTTTTTGGGGGGGGGGGGGATGCGTCTATTTGTATTTCGTCTTTCGTCTTAGAAATTTAGACCTTAATTACCCGTAAGTTACTGCGGTTGAGAATGCGTCTTTGATATATACAGTGTAATAAGGAATACAAATTTGCCTAATAATGTTTAATAAAGAATAAGTTTAATATAGGTGATAGAAAGCTGTGTATTATGTCACGCAATTAATTCTCGATTTAGCCATTGTTGATCAATTATTTTAATCATCATTGTCATTGTACATCATCATTCGCTGAATAAGAGAGCACTCGAGGATTTTCAAACTGTAATCTCTCATTAAAACTTTATTGAATGTAGTATTTCTCTCTTTCTGTCTGTCGATCCATCTATCTATCTGTCTATCTGTCTATCTGTCTCTCACTCACTCTCACTCTCTTTTCCTATCTATATATCTCTGTCTATCTCTCACTCTCACTCTCTCTTTTTCTATCTAACTATCTCTCACTCACTCTCACTCTCTCTTTCTCTATCTATCTATCTCTCACTCACTCTCACTCTTTCTCTGTCTATCTATCTCTATCGCTCTCTTTCTCTCTTCCATCATAATTTTTGTTGTTTCTACCATCGTCTGTATTGTCATTATTGCTATGTTACTTTCATTATTCTCGTTATTATTATTACAGCCATCATTCTTCATGTAGGCCTATTTTTTTTTCAGTAGTGATGATGATGATGATGACGATGACGATGACGATGACGATGACGGTGATGACGATGATGGTGCTGGTGGTGATGATGATGACGATGATGATGATGATGATGATGATGATGATGATGATGACGGTGATGATGATGATGGTGCTGGTGGTGATGATGATGACGATGATGATGATGATGATGATGATGATGATGATGATGATGATGATGATGATGATGATGATGATGATGACGATGACGATGATGATGATGACGATGACGATGACGATGATGATGGTGACAATCTTCTTCGAGTACCATAGCATATCATGCCGTAGGCGTTCATGAGTTGTCTTTCAGCCTTTTTCCCATCTTTTTCCATTTCTCTCTGTCCTTCGCAATTTCTCCCAGTTCCACATTTGTCTTAACTTTCAGCTTTTCCTTCATCCAGTCAAGCATTTTCATTCTCTGCCTTCCTCTTGCCCTATTTCCATTCATTTCTGTCTCCATAATATGTTTCTCAATTCCATCTTCCTCTCTCAGAATATGTCCAACAAATCTCCATTGCCTTTCTCTTATGGTGTTCAACAAATGTCTCTCTGTTTTTACTTTCTGTAGAACTTCTTCATTCGTCATTTACTTCTCCTTATTCTTCTATACACATTTCCACAGCTTCTTATTTCTTTTCCATTGCTCTGCTTATAGTCCAGGACTCACACCCATAGGTTAACACTGACCAGATGTTGCCTTTCAATAATCGTTTTTTAACTTGCAGTCCGATTCTTTTTTAACAAACTAAATTCTTCATATCTGTGAATGTTTGTTTTGCTAGTCCAATCCTGTACTGAATGTCTTTGTCTGATCTTCCGTCTCATGAAATCCAACTTCCAAGATATGTAAAATTGTCCTTCTGTTCAATGATGTTTTTATTCACTTCCAAGCAACATGTTGATATTTGTTTCTTTTGGGTACAAACCATGGAGAAAATCTTTTGACAGTCTATCGACAGAACAAGCTTTTCACTTTCTACTGACACGATATTGACCAGTTCTTGAAGTTTCTCTTCGAAGTCTGCCATCAAAGTTGTATCATCTGCATATCTTAAATTATTGCAATTTCTTGTTCCCAGTTTTAGAGCCTCGCCACTATAAATAATAAATAAATCAGGAGATAAAATGCAGCCTTGTCGGACTCCTTCCTGAATTTAAATCCATTCACCCACTTCTCCATTTAATATAATTGCAACTTTTTGATCCCAATATAAATTCCTAATCAGCCTTAGATCTTTCCCATCAATTTCCAGTTCTTCTAATATTTTGATCAGCTCTTCGTGTTTTACACAATCAAACGACTTCACATAATCTACAAAAAAGATGTATAAGTCTCTTTGCTTTTCTATACACTTTTCTATTATTGTTCTTAAGCTTAAGATTGCATTTCTTGTTCCCTTTCCTGGTCTGTAGCCAAACTGTTCATCTGATATATTTTCTCTGATAGTGCTCTTTATCCTATTTATTTCCACTCTTAAAATAATCTTTGTTACATGGCTCATCAAGCTAATAGTTCTGTGTTGTTTGCAATCAGTTGTCCCAGATTGTTTAGGTAAAGCTATAAATATTGATTCTAGCATTTCTTCAGGAACATTTTTAGAGTCGTATACATTATCTTTTCTATTCCAAAATCATCTAAAGCATTGACTAGTTAAAACGCAATATTATCATTTCCTGTAGCTTTTCCATTTTTTCATTTGATTCATAGCCTCTTTAATTTCTTTTGATGTTATGGACTTTTTTATTGCTAGTCTTTCTTTCCTGCTTTCATCTGCATAAAGACTTTTAATGTAGTTGGTCCACCTTGACTGCTTCTTCATCCAACAGGATTGAGCCATCTTCATCTTTAATGCAGCTTGTCATAGTTTTCTTTCCTTTGTATGTAACTTGTCTAACTTTCTCGTGCATTATTTGTGTATCTTTCTTTTCAAGATCTTCAATTCTGCACAGGATTCTTCTAGATAATCTTCCTTAGCTATCGTGCACATCTTGCTGATTTCAGAGTTCAATTTGTTATACTTATCTTGATTTCCTTTTGCTAACCTTCTCTCCTCCATCTTTTCTAGTATCTCTTGAGTCATCCATTTATTTTCGGAAGTGTTCTCTTTCTTCAGTATGCACTGATCTACTGCCTGCATCAATGCATTCTGTAGAAACTTCCATTCATGCATATCTTCCATTGTTGACTTTTCTTGATATTGATTTTTCACCTTTTGGCTAAAAAAAAAATCTTAACTTCATTATCATTTTTTAGAAGTTTTATCTGCAGTTTACTTGCAGCATTTTTCTAGCTTTTTTTTCGAGAAAATAAAATATTTTGATCAGTATTACAATCAGCACCCGGATATGTCCTTACTCTCTGCACTGAGTTTTTAAAGCGCTCATTTATCAATATAAAATCAATCTGGTTCCGACAGTCATCTACAGGACTCTTCCAGGTGTATATTTTTTTTTTACATGATGTTTGAAATGTGTGTTTGTTACAAGCATTGTGTTCTTTGCACCACTCAACTAATTTTTCAACCCTTTCGTTTATTTGTCCTAGTCCGAATTTCCTAACAGTTTTTGCCATCTTCGTTTTTGTTCAATTTCGCATTTAAAAACACCCATGATATTGTTATATCTTGAGATTTAAAATGTTTTAAAATTTCTTCTCTAATTGATCAATAAAAATTACTATTTCATCAGCATTCATGTTCAGTTTTTTGTGGGTGCATACATTGTATCACAGCTTGTTCCCCAAAAGGTTGCCACGAAGTCTTACAAACATAACCTGCCCGAAATACAACTAACCCAAACCAGCAAAAACATTTACGCACCTCCCTTTTCTAGAAACATCCCACTCCATGCTCCCTACCCCTTTTGTTTGTCCAACCCGGATTAAATGTGGTTCCTTTGCTATAACTTTTCCTTGCCCAGCCATCCACTCACACACACAACCCAAAAACCCACTTTCCCTTTTTCCCAAACACACAACACACACCCACAAAATTTCATTTTTCCTTTTAAACCAAAACAACACCCCACTTAAAACCCACAAAAAACCCCACCCCCCCCACTTTTTTTCACCAAAAAACAAAAATTTTATCCCCACAAAAACCAACCCCCCCCAACACTCTTTTTTACACCAAAACCCCCAATACTCCCCACCAAACCCCAACCACACAAAACCCCCTTCCCCCTTTCAACCCAAAACCCCCCACCTTTTTACCTTACCCCCACCTTCACTTCCCCCCCCCAAAAACCACCCCACAAACCCAAAACCCCTTTTTCCCCAAAAAAATTACAAACCAAAACCCACACAAATTAAAATTTTAAACAAAAAAGAAAAAAAAAACAAACACAAAAAAAAAATTTAAAAATAAAAAAAAAAAACACCCCCTTTTTAAACCACACAACAAAATAAAAACAAAAATTTACTTAAAAAAAAAACAAAACACACCAAACAAAAACCCTTCCCTTTTCAATTTTTTTTTACCCACACCCCAAAAAAAATAAAAAAAACTCACCCAAACAACATCAACACAAACCTCCCATTTTAAAAACAAACAAAAACAAAACAAAACATTTACCCCAAAAAAAACCACAAACCACTTTTAAAACACACACACACACACACACACACACACACACACACACACACACACACCTCACCTTCCACACCACAACACACAACACACACACACCTCCCACCTTCCACAACACACACACACACACACACACTACACACACCTCCACACTCACACACACACACACACACACACACACACACCACACCACACACACACCTCCCACCTTCCACACACACACACACACACACACACACACACACACACACCACACACACACACCACAACTCACACACACACACACCACACACACACACCCCACACCCACACACACACACAACACACACCACTCACACACACACACCACACACACACCTCCCACCTTCCACACACACACACACACACACACACACACACACACACACACCCTCCCCCTTCCACACACACACACACACACACACACACACACACACACACACACACACACACACACACACACACACACACACCTCCCACCTTCCACACACACACACACACACACACACACACCTCCACCTTCCACACACACACACACACACACACACACACACACACACACACACACACACCACCTCCACACACACACACACACACACACACCTCCCACCTTCCACACACACACACACACACACACACACACACACACACACACACATCCCACCTTCCACACACACACACACACACACACACACACACACACACACACACACCCCTCCACCTCACACACACACACACACACACACACACACACACACCTCCCACCTTCCACACACACACACACACACACACCTCCCACCTTCCACACACACACACACACACACACACACACACACACACACACACCTCCCACCTTCCACACACACACACACACACACACACACACACACACACCTCCCACACCCACACACACACACACACACACACACCCCCCACCCTCCACACACACACACACACACACACACACACACACACACACACACACACACCTCCCACCTTCCACACACACACACACACACACACACACACACACACCTCCAACCTTCCACACACACACACACACACACACACACACACACACACACACACACCTCCCACCTTCCACACACACACACACCTCCCACCTTCCACACACACACACATACACACACACCTCCCACCTTCCACACACACACACACACACACACACACACACACACACACACACACACACACACACACACACCTCCCACCTTCCACACACACACACACACACACACACACCTCCCACCTTCCACACACACACACACACACATACACACACCCCCCACCTTCCACACACACACACACACACACACACACACACACACACACACACACACACACACACACACACACACACACCTCCCACCTTCCACACACACACACACACACACACACACCTCCCACCTTCCACACACACACACACACACACACACACACCTCCCACCTTCCACACACACACACACACACACACACACACACCTCCCACCTTCCACACACACACACACAGACACACACACACACACACACACACACACCTCCCACCTTCCACGCATACACACACACACACACACACCCCCCCCCTTCCACACACACACACACACACACACACACACCTCCCACCTTCCACACACACACACACACACACACACACACACACCTCCCACCTTCCACACACACACACACACACATACACACACCTCCCACCTTCCACACACACACACACACACACACACACACCTCCCACCTTCCACACACAACACACACACACACACACACACACACACACACACACACCTCCACACACACACGCATCTATATTTAACGGTAATTATCTCAGCCATTATAGTTAAAAGCTATCATACGCCTACACGCCACGCCACAGCCTTACATTGATAGTATCAGGGATCCTAATACCTTCGTAGGGTAATATCCTGAAGCTTGGGAGAGAAGATAGAGAAACTTTTTTTCTCTCTTTTTTTTTCTTCGTCATTATACTTAGTCCTGTCTTCGTCATTATACTTATGTTCTTTATCATTATTTTTATTCCTTTTATCATCATTATGTTTTGTTCCTTTCGTCGTCATTATTTATATTATCGTAATTTTTTTTTCTTTCGTCATTATCCTTATTTCTTATTATCTTTATTCCCTTCTTCATTATTCTCATTCATTTTATCTTTATTTTTATTCCCATTATCATCATTATCTTTATTCTTTTTATTATCATTATTCTTATTCTCTTTATCAGCGTTTTTATTCCCTTCATCATTATTTTCATTTCCTTCATTATCATCATTCTTATCCCCGTCATCATCATTATTCTTATTAATCCCTTCATCATAGTTATTTTTATTCCTTTTATCATCATTATTATTATTCCTTTTATCGTCATTATTTTTATTCCCTCTATCGTCATTATTCATAATCCCTTCCTATCGGTGGTTTTATCATTATTATCATCATTACCTTTATAACTTTTACGACTTATTCTGACAATTAATTTCACTTTTATGAATAAGTGTTCTTGCTTTTAATTCTGAGTTTTTGCTTTTAATTATGGGTATCTGTTTTTACTTCTGAGTTTTTGCTTTTAATTCTGGGTATCTGTTTTTACTTCTGAGTTTTTGCTTTTAATTCTGAGTGTTTGCTTTTAATTCTGTCTGCTTATAATTCCGAGTCTCTGCTTTTAATTACGAGTCTCTGCATTTAATTCTGAGCCTTTGCTTTTAATTCCGAGTCTTTGCTTTTAATTCTGAGTAATTGCTTTTAATTTTGAGTAATTGCTTTTAATGCTGAGTCTTTGTTTTTAATTCCGGGTCTCTGCTTTTATTTCTGAGTCTTTGCTTTTAATTCCGAGTCTTTGCTTATAATTCTGAGGCTTTGATTTTAATTCTGAGTCATTGCTTATAATTCTGAGTCTTTGCTTTTGATTTTGAGTCTTTGTTTTTAATTCCGAGTCTCTGCTTTTAATTCTGAGCCTTTCCTTTTAATTATCTTAGAGCATGGTAGTTATCATGATTATTATCCTTGTCATGACCATTTTATGATTTATTCTACCTAAGACCTACTGAATAGTCGTGTTGCTTTTAATTGTGAGTTTTTGCTTTTAATTGTGAGTTTTTGCTTTTAATTGTGAGTTTTTGCTTTTAATTGACTCTTTGCTCTTAATCAGGAATTTTTACTCTTAATTCTGAACTTTTCTTTTAATTCTGAGTTTTTGCTTTTAATTCTGAGTTTATGCTTTTAATTATGAGTTTTTGCTTTAGATTCTGAGTTTCTTGCTTTTAATTCTCTTGCACCTTATATCAGTTGCGACTATTTCGGAAGCAAGAATTTACCAATCCATTTCAAAGTTCGTTCTCAATATTTTCTGAAACGAGTTCCTCTTAGAATCGTAAAATTGAGATGGATAAAGTTTTAATCAAGCATAGTTGCAAGGCTGTGCAGACTTGCATTTTTCAAACAGAAGGTAAATATTACAAGTTCTAAAGCGAGCATTTAAAAAGGATATGTGTGTATGCACATTATAATATATCAGTAAATATATGTTTGCGTGTGTGTGTGTGTGTGTGTGTGTGTGTGTGTGTGTGTGTGTGTGTGTGTGTGTGTGTGTGTGTGTGCGCGCGCATTACAATATATATGTATTAATATACATGTGTGTGTGTGTGTGTATATACAAAGAGAGAGATATCTGAATTTGATTTACAAATACCTATTCTATTAACCAAAAGTCATATTATTAATTCATCATTACTACTGTAGAATGACCCAATATTTACCACTACTATCTATCCTCGCTACGAAATGGGTGTCATCTCGAAGAATCCAATCAAATAATCTAATCCCAATAAATAAAGTACACAAACAAAGCAACATATCACCGTTTCTCGATGAATACGATAAAACATTAAAACCTTTTGGTACATTTCCCTTTGCACTAAGCTACTAATGCTTTGAACCCTTCCCTCTCTTTAGGCTCAGTGGATCAAGGAACTATGAAAATCCCTCTCTAGTAATCCCTCTGGCAGATTATTGGGAATTCAGGCCCGTGTTTGAAGTGCTTTTTGTGGGAGACCTGTGTCTGTATTAAGGTTATGTATATCGCTAGCTGTAGTTAATGCAGTTATTATGATGGGTCGATAGGGTGCCTTTAAACAATATGAAGAGTGAGGAGAGATCCTTAATTTGCTCTATATGAATGATTTACTTTATTTTTATTAAGAGTACTAATCTCTCTCTTTGGTTGTGATTGTTTTCCTTATCCGCTTACTTTGTTTCCTTACAACAGAGCAGTCATTGTTAATACATTACGTAACAGGTCTCTGGTCTCTGCAAGATCTATCGCCCAGAGGAGCCTTTTGATGTCCCTAATCTCTCTCTCTCTCTCTCTCTCTCTCTCTCTCTCTCTCTCTCTCTCTCTCTCTCTCTCTCTCTCTCTCTCTCTCTCTCGCTCTCTCTCTCGCTCTCTTTCTCTCGCTCTCGCCCTACTTCATACCTAGTGATATTCTTAATAAAACTCAAACTTTCTGAATGCTGGCTTTTCGAAAGAGGCCCGCCATGACGGAAAAGGCGGTCGCAAACAAAAGTGCGCGACAGAAGTT
>NC_061854.1:6939868-6942368 GCF_019202785.1 Penaeus chinensis
GTTATTAATGTCATAATTACTGTATTTTATTTCAATCATTATTATTATTGTTATTACTTTAATTATTAATATAATTTTACAGATAAAAGAAAAAGCATGAGTCACATACATTCTTCCATGAAAACACTCATAAAAACACTAAATATTTCACACTTGACCGCAAAGAAAAAGAAAAATCACACAGGCACGTGAAACAATTTGCTACGCTTCGGCAAATGAACAAGATTCATTATAAACCTTTTGAAAAGCGTCTCAAGAACATATTACTTCTCGTTATGTTTCTCTTTACCCTTTCAAGTCTTTGTAATAACCGCAGCACTTGAGAAAATGACCGTGGATTTTTATCCGGCACGTACCTGTTTCATTGGCCTTATAATACATTTGCTTTCCTTCGGGGTTCAATCCGAGGTTCGCATCTGACGGCTTCGTTCATACGGTTTCAGTCTCAGTTGAGTGTCCGCAGAGTTCGATTAGGGATGGGATTAGTTTGATTCAGTTGCCATAAGTTGGTGATTGTGAAATTGTCTTTTGTTTAATATTCTCAATGAAAGTTAGATAGATTGATATAGATATATATACGTACACACATGTATTTATGTGTATATACATATATAGATCGATAGATAGTTATATATATTATATATATATTATATATATATTGTGTGTGTGTGTGTGTGTGTGTGTGTGAGCATATATACATAAATATATATATATATATATATATATATATATATATATATATTTGTGCGTATACATACATATATATATATATACATATATACATACAAACATATATACAAGTGTGCGAACGTAGGTATGTATCTCAAACAAACCCAAGCAGAAGAGACTCTTCAGAATGAAAAATGCAGATGGAAGATAGCATGGGCGATAAAGAAGGTGAATAAATAATTGGGTTTGAATGAGAGATGGATATGAAGCGAAGAGAGATGTGATTAAGTAAACAAATGTACGCGTATTGTTTTGTTTTGTTTGTATTTTGTTTTGTTTTTTGGGATTGTGTGTGTGTGTGTGTGTGTGTGTGTGTGTGTGTGTGTGTTTGCATGCGCCCGTGTATATCTGTGTATCTGTGTGCGTGTGTACGTGAAAATGTGTGAAAGTGTGTGTGTGTGTGTGTGTGTGTGTGTGTGTGTGTGTGTGTGTGTGTGTGTGTGTGTATGTATGTGTGCGTGCGCCCGCGTCTGTGTATATCTATGTATCTATGTGCGTGTGTCTGTGAGTGTGTGTGTAAGTGTGTGTGTGTGTGTGTGTGTCTCGGAAGACACGTATGGCAAGCTAAAGAATACGCTCTGGATATCAATGTTTTCCTTCCTTAATGCCTCTAACATCCCGTACTTGCGTTACGTGCGGCACGCCTGTGTTTTATGAGGGCTGTTAACTCAAGGAATGACTGTTCCAATTTCAGTGCCTTCACCTCGCTTTACAAAATTGCCTTTCATATTTCCATTGGCTATCTTCGTGTCTCTGTTGTTGGGTTTGAGAAAATGGTTTCCATACAAAATAACATTTTCTCTCTCACTCTCTCACTCTCTCTCTTTCTCTTTCTCTCTCTCTCTCTCTCTCTCTCTCTCTCTCTCTCTCTCTCTCTCTCTCTCTCTCTCTCTCTCTCTCTCTCTCTCTCTATCTATCTCTTTCACTCACTCTCTCTCTCTCTCTCTTCTTTCTTTTCTTTTCTTTTTTTAATGTCTAAGAGACGTCCTCTCACATACGAAAACAACTGACATTTCGGGAGATATTTCAATATTTTTTTTTTAATCCTTTTTCTTGAAAGGTTAAGGTCAACGCATTATAAGAACCACTGAACCATTCTAAACTACCCCGCCTAGCCTCATGGTTTAGAAAGTGGTTCGAAAAGTTTTGCATTATCACTTATCGTTGACTTCACGACCGTTGATGGTAAAGATAATAATAGTATTAAAATAAAAGGCGATTGCACTAATAATGGATATGATAGGGATGTTAATTAATAATGGTAATGGTGATGATAAGAATGAGGATAATGATAATGATTAAAAAAAAAGGATGATAATGATAATAGATAATATTATCAGTTAAAAAAACAATAATAGCCATAATGAATTCTCTTTCTCTCCCTTTCTTTCTCCTGAAGACCTATTCCTTCTTTATTTCTTTATTTTTTTATTCTGCTCTTTATGAACGTTGGTAAGTAACAATTATTTCATACGAATATAAAATTTCATTTATATATTAATTCAGTATGAAGTTGGAAATATAATTTTCCTTTTTTTTTCCTAATTTCATGCATTTTCTTCTTCCTCTTCTTCTATATTTTTATTTTTCTTTTTTATTTGCTTTATAAAGACATAATTAATTATATATTTCTGAGAAGTAACCGGAGGGCAAATATAGAAAGAAAATTCAAAAAGCTAAGAAATCAAGCATTAAAAAAACAAATATTATGCGTGGGAAAAAAACAAAATTAAAGATTAAAGAACATGACATGAAACTTAGACTAACGAAT
>NC_061854.1:6982312-6984812 GCF_019202785.1 Penaeus chinensis
TCAGTTTGCGAGCTAGAAAAAGAAATATCACAGTTACCTCCATCCATAAGTCCTCATGTGGAAGTCGAACAGTGGGACATTTCCAGTGATGAAAATGAAGAGCAAAAAGAAACTGAAAATCAAAGCAGTAACGATCTTTCGAAATGGAACTCTCTGTCAGATGAAGACAGGACTTATTGGATTGACAAAGGTCCTTCTGCTTGTCAGCACTGGAATGACAATTTTGCAAAATCAAACCGCATCTTCAAAAATCAAAACAGATATTGTTCTAAAGGCATCTTCCAAGGAATAAAAGCCAATGGAGAAAAAAAATCAATAGAGAATGGCTGGTATATTCTCACTCAACAGGTTGTGTTTTTTGTTTTGTCTGAAGTTATTTTCTTCTTCAAGTGGAGCTTTGGTAAGACATGGTTTCTCTGATTGGAAAAACACAAACTTAATCCAATCTCATGAAAACTCAGTGGAGCACAGAAACTCACTACTCACTTATTTGACAAGAAAGCGCTTCACAAATTTAGATTCAAAACTCTCTGAACAGATACAAGCTGAGAAAGAGTATTGGAAGCAAGTACTTCACAGATGTGTAGAAGTGATCAAAACATTAAGTGAACGTGGATTGGCTTTTAGAGGAGACAGTGAAATCATAGGATCCCCCAACAATGGGAACTACTTGGGATTGTAAGAACTGATTGCCAAATTTGACCTGTTTTTATCCAATATGGTAACAAGGGCACAGGTTCAACTTCATATCACTCAAAAACCATATGCGATGAGTTAATCTTGCTGATGGGAGAACACGTGTTGCAATCTATTTTGGATTAAATAAAACAAGCAGGGTATTTCAGCCTTAGTGTAGATTCTACCCCAGATCTTTCTCATGTGGACCAGTTGACCATAATTTTGAGATATGTGTCACCTCAAACAGGAATTCCAGTTGAAAGATTTATAACATTCTTAAAATTGGAAGAGCACACTTGTCTTTTTATGGCTAATTTGGTTGTTGATTATTTAGTGAATGAATGTGGCATTGACTTCTCAAAATGTAGGGGACAATCATACGACAACGCCGCTAACATGAGCGGCAAATACAATGGCATGCAAACTCACATCTTAAAGCAAAACAAATATGCAATTTTAGTTCCATGTGCCGGTCATTCGCTCAATCTGATAGGCCGAGCTGCAGCAGATTGTCTTGAAGCGGTTAATTTTTTTCGGCATCATCCATGAAATTTATAATTTCTTTTCATCAGCAACCAAAAGATGGTCAGTATTAACTTGTTGTTTAGAACTTGGAGTTTCAGTTCCTAAAACGTCAGAAACTCGGTTGGAGTCCCATGCAACCGCGGTCTCTGCAGTTAAAGAAAACGTTGAGTCAATTGAAGTGGCCCTTGCTCAATTGGAGTCAAATGAACGAAAAGGGTGACACCCGTTTACAAGCTAAAAACATTTCAGACAAAATGTCTGAGCTAGAATTCCAAATTATGCTCGAATTATGGAACTGCATTTTATCAGAATTTCGCAAAGTGAGCAAATATTTGCAGGACCCTGAGATTTCTTTGGCAACCTTTGCCACTCTTTATTCTTCTCTGTCAGCATTTATTAATAGTTTAAAACAAGGTTTTGGAAATATTGAAAATAAAGCAAAAAATCATGTTCTCAATGTTGACTACAGAAGTACATCTAAAAGGGCAAGAAAAAGAAAAAGACATTTTGATGAACTTTCTGATCCTGCAGAGCCAGAAGAGCAACTTTCTCCACAAGTCTTTCAATCCCATCTTGGAAGCATTGGAATCAAATCTTTCACACAGAGCAGAGGTGTGCATATTTATTGACCAAACCTTTTAATTCATTACTGATGTAGACAATTTAGAGGAGACGATGTCAACGGGAGTCAGAAACTTGATTGAAGCGTACCCTGGAGATGTGGATGAGACATTCTTAGCCGAATTAAGGCATTACCACATTTATGTGAAAAATAAATGTTCTGAACAAAAGAAATACAGTCATCAAGATCTTTATACTGTTATCTTTGAAGACAAAGTTCAGTCTGCTTTCCCAAATGTTGAATCAGTTTTGAGACTGTTCCTCAGTTTGATGGTAACAAACTGTTCTGATGAGCGAAGTTTTTCTCAGTTAAAGCGGATAAAAATCCAGCTTCGCTCTTCACTCTCTCAAGAAAAACTAACTTCACTCTGTGTAATGTGTATCGAAAGTGACAAATTGCGAGAGCTGTCATTTGATAAAATTATTGAAGACTTTGCAGGAAGCAAAGCAAGAAAATGAATGTTTTAGTTTGTGTCATTGTGTTTCAAATAGAGAACATGTTTGATTTTAGTTCAGAAAGTTTAAATCTTAGAAATCTTTATATAGCAGTGATTTTAATTTTCTAGATGTTATAACTTGTAAATAGCTTCATAAACTGAAATGATATCAATATGACACACTCATATTTATTTTGACTGTTTTATTGTTATAATGCTGGTTATAATTTTTTTTCTCA
>NC_061854.1:6994812-6997312 GCF_019202785.1 Penaeus chinensis
GCTTAGCGCTTAAGGTCCTTCTGCGAGGTATCCAGAGGGGTGAGATTAGCTTGCTCGTGGGTATATCTTCCTTACGCAGCTTCCTGTTGACGATGGGATAATTTTTACAAAAAAAGAAGAGATGGAAAGAAAGAAGATTCAGAGGAAGAAGGAGAGGGAGAAGTAGAAGGAGAAGACAAAGAAGATGGAGGAGGCTAAAAAGAGAGAAAAGGAGAGGGAAGGGGAGGAAGAAGGAGAGGGGGGAAGACAAGGATAAGGCGAAGGCGAATGAGTAAAATAAGAAGGAAAGGAGGAGGAAGAGGAAGAGTTGGAAGACGGGGAGGAAGAGGAGGAGAAGAAAAAGTAGATGATGATGATGATCATCATGATCATCATCATCATCATCATCATCATCATCATCATCATCATCATCATCATCATCATCATCATCATCATCATCATCATTAACATTATCATTATCATTATCATTATCATTATCTTTATCATATCATATATCATATCATATCATATATCATATCATATCATATCATATCATATATCATATCATATCATTATCATTATCATTATCATTATCTTTATCATATCATATATCATATCATATCATATATCATATCATATCATATCATATCATATCATATCATATCATATCATATCATATCATATCATATCATATATCATATCATATCATATCATATCATATCATATCATATCATATCATTATCATTATCATTATCATTATCATTATCATTATCATTATCATTATCATCATCATCAAAGAGATGATAAACAACAACAACAAGGTCAAGGACAAGGACAAGACGGGAGAAGAAAAAAAATCATGTATCATCGTGTAATAAAATACGTTTTTTTCCCTCTTATACCGACAAATTCAATTTCTCACGCCAGATCTCTCATAACAGATCACCGAGTGCTAAATAGCCTGTAGAAATCTCCCTGTACATATTACCAACGTCACTTAACCATGAAAGAGAGAGAGAGAGAGAGAGAGAGAGAGAGAGAGAGAGAGAGAGAGAGAGAGAGAGAGAGAGAGAGAGAGAGAGAGAGAGAGAGAGAGAGAGAGAGAGAGAGAGAGAGAGAGAGAGAGAGAGAGAGAGAGAGAGAGAGAAATATATATATACTTTTCTTTTTTTCTTTTTTTTACCGTCAGTCATTTCCCATTACAGTGTCAGTATCCCTAAGGACTGGTGGACTCTTAGAAACACCAGCTGCAGAAACCTGAGTCTTCTTATCTATATATATATTTCTTTCTCTCTTTCATTATTTTTTTAATTGTTTATTTTTTTTTTTTTTTCCTTTTCTTCATTTTCTTTTTCTTTTTCTTTTTCGTTTTCTTCTTTTTCTTTTTCTTTTCCTTTTTCGTTTTCGTTTTCTTCTTTTTCTTTTTCTTCTTTTTTCGTTTTCTTATATATATATATATATATATATATATATATATATATATATATATATTTATATATATATATATTTTTTTTTTTTTTTTTTTTTTTTTTTTTTTTTTTTTTTTTTTTGCCTTATTCACATTTTATCATGCTTCTTGGTTTATAATAAATGTACATATATTAATATATTACATACACCATAACTAGTATCAACTTTTACACAATGCAAAAAGCACTTTTCAATCATTTTTCTTTAATCAATTGGATCTTATTCACATTTGATCAGGTTTCCATGCTTTATAACATCACTAAATATATTGCTATTTAATCTATATCATGATTAGTATTAACTCTTACACAAAGCAAATGCATAACTGATACCATACCAGCAGGATTAGACAGATGACGAAAACGAATGATTAGCGAAAAAAATAGAAACAAAACAAAACAAAAACAATGTTATTATGGGAGTTGGGACAGCCTTCGGGCGTACAGATAACAAGGATCCTCTTTGTACTTAGGCAAAGGTAATGTCTGGAAAGAAAATCTAGTTTCCTTACTTTTTTCCGGCTGGACTGAGTTACGACTTGGCAAAGGAACCTTCCACGCAGAGATTTTAAATGTATTATTGAAGTACCTAAAGTCTAAAATCTACAGAAAGTACCTATTACGGCCTGTAAACTGAGAATTACTTATGCTCGTTAGGAAAAAACAACAACCACAACAAAAAAAACAGGCAAACTTATTCACTTATATAACATAATGATAGAAAAGGAAATGTGAATTTAAATTTGCATTGCTTTCTGGAAAACAAAAACATATTATGAACATGTTTTCGAGATATGTGAGGAAACTATAACAGAAATGTACTATATCCTAGTGGATGTCCTCGTCTCGATCCGACAACGTTGCTCGAACCTTTCTCTGAATTTCTCAAGGTAAACGTCAAGATTACTGAGCTTGATAAACCTCCTGTAAATCGCTCTTTTTTCAGCAGGATCTTATCAATCTCTCTACCAACGTCACTCAACCATGAAACCGAGAGAGAGAGAGAGAGAGAGAGAGAGAGAGAGAGAGAGAGAGAGAGAGAGAGAGAGAGA
>NC_061854.1:7019812-7022312 GCF_019202785.1 Penaeus chinensis
GTACATAATTACAGACGTAAGCATAAATACTACACATGTGTGTGTGTGTGTGTGTGTGTGTGTGTGTGTGTGTGTGTGTGTGTGTGTGTGTGTGTGTGTGTGTGTGTGTGTGTGTGTCTGTGCGTGAGTGCGTGCGCGCGTGTGCGTGAGTGAGTACGCGCGTGCGTGTGTGTGAGTGCGTGTGCGTGTGTGTGTCTATCTGAGTTTACGTGTGCCTGCCTCTGTCCATATACCACAATCCTATCCCGACACCCACAACACAATCCTCCCCACCAACGCATAGCACACCTACGAGCAGTTCAGACATTCCGCCCAGAGTCGAGTTGTACAACTGGTGACAAACAAAGCCATTTACCCGAGGGAGAGCCGTCCATTAGCCGTGCACTACTTCGCTCTTACATACAACAAGTACGGGATGTCCCTTGTCTAGCTTGTCCCCGTGCCCCTCGGCCAGTTGGAACAGACGTTATTAGAGAGGAAGAGGGAGATGGGGTTTCAACGGAGGGGGGGGGGAGAGGAAGGGAGGGAGGAAGAAAGGTACGAGGGGAAAAAATCGGGAAGCTGTGGGGAAGAAATGGAAAAGATGAGTGAAGTACGGGAAAATTGGAGCTTATTGGGGAATTATGGGCGAAGTGGGAGGTATTTTGGGGAGGCGGAGGGCGTCGTCGGTTATAGAAGGGGAGGGGTTATAAGTAGGGGGGGAAGTGATGGGTAACGATGGAGGGGAGGGGGAGCTGTAAGGGAGGGAGGGGGCGAGGTTTATATATTGTAGACTTTATCATATGCTTGTGTTTGGGGAAGGAGGGGATGGGTAAAGGGTAAAAATAAAAAGGGTAAGACTCGTTCACTGTAATCTTCGTCTTCAACCTTAAAGTATCCTGTGAGCACTCGTGTAAAATAAAGCAGAACGATGGGCATACGACTAATCGAAGTGACACGTAAATTTTAGCTTTCAGTTTGACCTTTAAAGTTCGAGCGCTCTTTAGTCAGCCTTTCTTTATAATTTTACAAAAAAAAATAGCATTAAGCCCATTCTCTCTTTCGCCCATTGACTTTTTATTTTAGTGTGACAAATCCATCTATACGTCGGTGCTTCGCTGTACAGAGCACACACACCCAATGTCCACATCAATCAAAACGAAATACAATCGGCAACAGTGTATATATACCTGACTCAGGACAAATAAATTCACTCAGCCGTCCAAAGTGAAACTCTTTGAAATTTGATTTTTATTTCTGTTTCGTCTTTATTTTTTTTTTTTTATGTTTGGGTTTTCTCCCCCATAGAGGGAGGGAAACGCCCGAGGTACGATCTTCCCATCGGTCATTGTTGTCCGAATACGCAGGCAGTGTCTGTTGTCCGAATAAGCGGGCAGTGATTGCAGTGTTGCTTAGTGTTTCGATTCTCTATTGGCCATTTATCTACGTCCATTTCTTTTTCCCTTTTTTCTTTCTTTCTTCGTGATAGGTTTGTTGTGGCACATTTTTTTCCTTTGGCCAAAAATGCAATGGATAACGCTGAACCATTTTCTTTTCTCTTTTTCTAGCGTTCATGAACAGACAGAATGTTAGAACAACACGTTTTTTCGAAACACCCCGCTACATTGAGTCTCAGCTGATCGAATTGTAAATAATGGAACAGAGATTTGTGTTTTTTATATAGTATGTTGAATATTTAATGACTTCTCATGTTTATTTACAACTTGCAAAAATAATATATATATATATATATATATATATATATATATATATAGAGAGAGAGAGAGAGAGAGAGAGAGAGAGAGAGAATTATCATATCTTTCTGTATTTGCGTCAGTATCCTTCCAAGGTAACAAAAATACGGTTGCTATGATATAACTACTTTTCCCTCTATTTCTCCCTACATCGACTAACAGCTGCCGTTACTACCTAAGCTTTTCCATGTCTTTTTCTGTGAAGATACTATACTATACCTTCATTAATTTACTTTGACGCCTAAATCCTAAAACTTTCAATATTCTTTGAAGAGCCATTCCTTTGTCCTATTTCAGCTTGCACCATTCCCTATTGTCTGGCATTAATTATTGATTTGCCTTTTGTACTGGCAATACTGTAAGTACATCCTAAAATATTCTCTTTATTATACTCTGACTAAAATTCAATCCTAAAAGCACATTAATTACTTCCTCAAATAGATTAATGTATTTTTCCATGTTAAACAACTATAACTCTATTTATCTAACTCATTACCTATATGTCATTCACTATGTTTGTGTTTTGCTATTCCTACTTCCTATTAATAATCCTTCTTGCTTCTCCTTTCTTATCTTAGTCTGGTCTATCTGTCCTCCCAGATATCTGTGGTTTCCTCTCCAACACTTTTTTTTTCTTATTTACTATGCTCTCTTTAGGATCTGAGATTTTCATCCCCGGATTTGTTAACCGAAGCTCAGTTCCCTTTAACTTTAGATTCTATATCAATGTCCTTCGTTTACACTGTATTACAAAATGGGAAGATTAA
>NC_061854.1:7097312-7102927 GCF_019202785.1 Penaeus chinensis
TTGTGTTGTGCTTTGCTGTTGTGTTGCTGTGTGCTGTGCTTGTTGTTGCTGTGCTGTTGTTGCTTGCTGTTGTTGCTGTTGCTGTTGTTGCTGCTGTTGTTGTTGCTGTTGTTGTTGCTGTTGCTGTTGTTGCTGTTGCTGCTGTTGTTGCTGTTGCTGTTGTTGCTGTTGCTGTTGTTGCTGTTGTTGTTGCTGTTGTTGTTGCTGTTGTTGTTGCTGTTGTTGTTGCTGTTGCTGTTGCTGTTGCTGTTGCTGTTGCTGTTGCTGTTGTTGTTGCTGTTGTTGTTGCTGTTGTTGTTGCTGTTGCTGTTGCTGTTGCTGTTGCTGTTGCTGTTGTTGTTGCTGTTGTTGTTGCTGTTGTTGTTGCTGTTGCTGTTGCTGTTGTTGTTGCTGTTGCTGTTGCTGTTGCTGTTGCTGTTGCTGTTGTTGTTGATGTTGCTGTTGCTGTTGCTGTTGCTACTACTACTACTACTACTGCTACAACTACTGCCGCTACCACTGCTACTTCTGCTACCACTACTACCACTACTGCTACTGCTCCTACTACTACTACTACTACTACTACTACTACCACTACCACTACTACTGCCTACAACTGATTAATCTACTACTACTGTTGTTGATAATACTACAGCTACTACAACCACTTATACGACTTACTTTTGCTACTTACTACTACTGCTACTAGTTATGCTGTTACTACCATCAATAGAGATGCTACTGCTTATCTTACTGTTACAATTATTAAGAAATTTTAAGGTCAGTTAGATTTCCATTACAAATACAATATAATAGATCCTGCTTAGTGCTTTGTTTATCCTAGGGCAATCTAGATAATAATGTCCACTAGATTAAAACAAATAATTAATTTAAAAATGTGTGTGCGTGTGTGTGTGTGTGTGTGTGTGTGTCTGTGTGTGTGTGTGTGTGTGTGTGTGTGTGTATGTGTGTGTGTGTGTTACATATGTCATTTCCCGTTTTCTAGCTTTTATGTATGACATTTATTTATACATTTATTTATACATGTATTTATTACTTTTTTTTTCAATATTTACATATTAATTTATCTGTTTATATATTTATTCATGTATTTAGCTATTCATTTATTTGAATGTTTCTTATTTTCTCTTAACTTATTATCAGTTTCCATTTTGAACAATTCATTTACACAAATCCGTGATAAGCGTTAGTTGAAATCGCGAGGTATTATTACCCAGCTATCCTTTAGTGTCAATATCTCTCAGGAACTAACTCTTTCACAATATCCTTTGTTGCTCTTATGTAACAGACTGTTGCAAGCAATCAAATTCTAGCTACAGGATTTACACACACACACGCGCGTGCTTACACACACACACTAACACACACACACACACAACACACACACAGACACACACACATATTCATATAATACACACATACACACACACACACACACACATAGAAGTAGAAGTAGAAATAGTTATGGCAGCAGTAGTTGTAGTAGTGGTAGTAATAGTAGCAGCAGCAGTATAGTAAGAAAAGTGATTACAATAATAAACAGCGTTTATTACGAGCATGCGCAATGATGATATTTTTGATAATGGAAATCAGAACACTATTACCAGCAACTTATTTATTAATGATTTATAACAACTACTTTAGTAAGAATTACAATAAAATAACACATATAAGACTAACACACTGACTACAGTAATCGTTATACTAACAATAAAATGAAGATTAGCATAATAAATAAGTACTATAAAAGTCCTTAATACATGAGCCATAACATACAGAACATACCACACAATCCACGCCACACAAAACACACCATCCCACCCACGCCCTATAACATGCACTATACATATCAGACATTCTTACCACACAATCCACACGCACTCCGACCACACCGCAGACTCCATACTACGAAAAGAAGAGAAAAAAGAAAAAGAAAAGGAAAAACAAAACATACAGAGCACACCATACAGCTCAGTTATACAGAACATACCATACAATCCACGCCATGGAAAACATACCATACAAAACCTATCGGACATTCATACCACACAAATCCCCACACAACACATACACACACACACACACACACACACACACACACACACACACACACACACACACACACACACACACACACACACACACACACACAAACAAACAAACAAACAAACACACACACACACACACACACACACACACACACACACACACACACACACACACACACACACACACACACACACACACACCCACACACCCACACAACACAAGAAAATACATTACACATCCTACTCTCAACATAAATAAAAACACGACCCTAAACACTTGTTCGTGGCCAATTAGTGGCAGTTCCCCTCAGCAGGTGTTTGCCCTCAGTCCGCCTCCAGCAAGCCGCGTGTGTGCCAGCTGGCCTTGGTTGTTTACTGAAGCAACCCCCAACGCTTAGGTATCTTTCTGTCTTCCTTTGTTTGTCTGTCCGGCTTCGTTTCAGCTTTTCTAGTTTTGAATATTTTTGTCTTTTGGTGTTTCTATGATTATGGATTGTTATGATTGTTATTGTTGTTTTTTTTTGTTGTTGTTTTTGTGCTATCGTTGTCATTGTTATTAACGTAATCGTCAGCGTCACTGGAATATTCTTTGTCATTACCATCTACATTTATGTATACATTTTTTTTTTTTTTTTTGGGTGGTAGGGGGTGTAATTATCATTATAAATTTTATCGCGAATATTACTGTCATTTTCCTAATCAACACTATCGTCGCCATCACCACCATCATCATCACCGCCATCATTACCATCACTATCACCATCACCAATACTATCACCATCATCACGACCATCATCACCATCACTATCATCATCATCACCAGCATCATCACTATTGCCGCATCACCATCATCATCATCATCTTCATCATCACCATCATCATCACCACCATTATCATCATCACTATCACCATTATCGCCATCACTATCACCATTATCACCATCATCATCACTATCACCATCAATATCATCACCATCATCATCATCATCGCCATCAATATCACCATCACCACCATCATCATCACCACCATCATCATAATCATCATCATTATCACCATCATCATCACTATCACCATTATCACCATCATCATCATCAACATGCATCATCACCATCATCATTATCGCATTTCATCACTGTTATTTTTAATATAATGTTACATAATAAACCCAAACCATATTCACCCATTGATAACATTGTCGTTTTTTATGTTATTGATACAAAAAAGTAAAAGAGATGTTCTATTTTTAATTTTGAAATATTGCATCTGAATCTAACAATTGTACAATTATTTTGACTTTCTCTTCTGTGTCTTTCTAGGTTTTTTTTCTTTTCTGTTTTTTTTTTTTTTTTTTCATTCTTTCCTTGCCTCTTCCCCCCTCCTATTTCTTTTTCTCTTTTTGACTTTTCCCTCTAGGTTCTTGCTCAGTATTATCATTATTATTTTTATGATTATCATTATCATCACTATCATTATTCTCAATAGCAACAACAACAACAATAAAAATAACGTCATTATCATTTAATCATCATCATTATCATTATGCATTTTCGCCCATGAAATGTCATGATATGTCATGAATATGTGTGATCAGATTCAGGATTTTTTTCACAAAATCATGCATCATTTCTATATCATCGTTTGAGAACGAAAAGTAATTTTATGCCTTTTACTCTCGCAAAACAATCCATAAACATGATTTCACATTTATCAGCCTCCTGTCAACGAAAATGATCTACATTTCCTTGGAATGAACGGCCCACTGTACCATAATGTTGATATAATAAGCCTTTAGGAAAAGAAACTGGTACTAAAGCTCTTTGTCTCTCTCTCTCTCGCTTTGATTTCTGAGAAAAATCCAAATATCCTAGTGAAATCTGCCGACTTAGTTCCCCGCTTTAATGGTTTGCCCTGGGAAAGTGTGGGCGAGACTGTACAAAAGCTTAGCCCTGTGTTTTTTTTTATTCTATGGCTGGTCTGTGTGTGAGTGTGCAATGCGTTCATTTTGTCTTTCGTATGCACTTACAAGATATTTTTTTTTTTTTAGAATTCATCGACTGCCAAATTTCGCAAGGATTAAACCATGCATATGCCATTGTTTTTTTTTTTAGTCTTTCTGTCTCTCTCTCTCTCTCCTTTGCTCTGCTCTGCTCTCTCTCTCTCTCATTCTCTCCTCTCTCTCTCTCTCTCTCTCTCTCTCTCTCTCTCTTCTCTCTCTCTCTCTCTCTCTCTCTCTCTCTCTCTCTCTCTCTCTCTCTCTCTCTCTCTCTCTCTCTCTCTCTCTCTCTCTCTCTCTCTCTCTCTCTCTCTCTCTCTCTCTTTCTCTCTCTCTCATTAAAAAAAAAAAAAAAAAAAAAAAAACAGAGACTATGATCCACGTCTTTTCTCGGCGAGGAAGACGGGTGAAGGAGGCATGAACTCTCTTACATTTTCATTTGAATCTCGGTAAACGTCCTTGGAACTGGGTAGTCGAAGTTGAATACATAATTTGATTTAGAAATGAAAATATTCATACGACACGATCTGTCTGTCTGTCTGGCTTCCATCCCCGCCCCTTCCCTTTTCTCTCTTTCCCCTTTTCTGTCTCGCTCTCGCTCTCTCTCTCTCTCTCTCTCTCTCTCTCTCTCTCTCTCTCTCTCTCTCTCTCTCTCTCTCTCTCTCTCTTTCATTAAAAAAAAATATATTCAATATATATGTACATATATATACATATATATACATATATTTATACATATGTATATACACATATATATATATATATATATATATATATATATATATATATACATATATATATATATATATATATATATATATACTTACATTTTCATTTAGTTACATAAGGATACCGGTATGATATTCCGAGCAAATGAAGCTTAACGTGACCAAAGTGGCGGGAAATGTATACACTGGAATTAATTTCACGGAATAAAGTGTATTATTCAGCAATTCACTTCACGTTTTCATTAGGAATTTACTCATGTTGTTGAAGATCGTGTTCACAGCTAGTTGCACTGAATGACTGAAAATTGGTAAGCATGAACCGGCATATTGAAGGTGAGTTTGACTTAGTCCATTTGGGTAAACAAAATGGAAGTAGACGACAGAGTATTGACGAAATGCTCCAAAAGATGGCGTTGGTTTTCTTCGTTAATGAATTCCAGTGATCCATTTTTTTTCCATCGCAGTTCATTCACTCAGAATACCGGTTTGATTAATTCATTATTAATTCCGTCGCCGTTGAAAATGATTGAATTCTTGTAATAGCCACGAACACAAATTGGCGCGCTTACGTTCCATCCCGAGCGCTTTCCAAATGATGAATAAATGAAAGTCATTATATTCGGATGAGGTTAAGTCAACGGGGAATCTTCTTTATTTTTTTTTTTTTTTTTTTTTTTTTTTTTGTCTTTTACAATTGAGTTTTGGGAGAAAGGATGGATCGGGGACGAAAGAAAGAAAGAATGAAAAATAGTGTTAAAAAAAAGGCAAAGGAAGATGAGCAAGATTCATAGGAGAGAAAGGAACGGAAATGGAGAAACAAAACGAAAGACATTGACAAAAAATGAA
>NC_061854.1:7103027-7105527 GCF_019202785.1 Penaeus chinensis
ATACATACATACATACATACATACATACATACATACATACATACATACATACATAGCATATATGTATATATATATATATATATATAAAAATATAAATATATATATAATATATATATTAAATACATTATATATATACATACAATCATATATATGTATATTTATTTAACTAAATATATATAATATATATATATAATATAATATATAAAGATATATAATATATACTGACTATTGCCTCGAGCCCGAGAAAGCGTCATATCCCTTCAGAAGTCAAACGCAGGTGTAGTAGGGAATTCACGGATGCTTAGAAAGCATCCAATCAGGCAATGGGTGACACTGCCATATAACCTCTCGATAATGAATTGAATAGGCCTATGGTCCCTGCAAGTGGAGTATGCTGTTAAATAAGAAAAAAAATATTATATAATATATACACATACATATATATGTATACATATATAAAATACACAACACACACACACACACACACACACACACAAATTTCCAATTGCAGTTTCTCACTATTTGTCTAGTATACATGACCTAAAAAAAATTTATGGATAACAAAGCTGTACATCACAGTGGCTTTAGGGGCTTTGTGTGATGTTGAGTATTGTCGGGATTTAGGTATTTAAGTACACAATGGTAGTTTTCTGTGGAAAACGAAATGATATACATACTGTACATACTAGGTACGTTGCAAGTGTACTGCGTAAATCAAGTGTCGTGGTTGTGGGTGTGTTGTTTGTGTGTGTGTGTTGTGTGTGTGTGTGTGTGTGTGTGTGTTGTGTGTTTTGTGTGTGTGTGTTTTGCGTATTTTGTGTGTACTTTCCCCCCTGGTCAATGCCCGTAAAAAAAGTTCCGAAATGTCTTTCAAAAGCCTGCGTACGGTTTTTTTTATAATACTAATAACACAACATACAAAAAGCTTCCATTGTTAATCTCGATAAATATGTTAAAACAAACCCTAAAACATTCCCTCGGAGTAATTTTTAACTTTATACCCCCAAAGGCTGGGCCTCCTTCGGTAAGCGCGGTTTATAAAACCATTATGAGTAGTAAGGGAAACGTATTCAGAAAAGAAAAAAAAAAAAAAAAAAAAAAAACCCTGGGGGGGAAATGAAATTTTTGTGTACAATTTGTTAGGATGTTATTTCCCACTACACTTTTAACCCAAACAAAACAAACACACAATTATATATTTATTTTAATTTTATTTATTTTTATTTTTTAGTGTTTTCGGGGTTTGGGGGTGGTGTCAAGGCATATATTTTTTATTATTAGTTGTACACTCCCCCAAAACATCCGCACGTAAACACATTACACACATTATGAAAACTGAAGCGGTTTTTAAAGTTGATTGAAGGTTTAAAGTCCATTCCCACATACTTAACCCCTTGGGGCAGTAGCTCCTTATAGGGATTCCCCCTAAAACAAATAAACGCTATTAAGCGGGAAAAGGAAATTTCGAACTCCGTGAGATTTTGACTGCAATGCTTCCAATTTGCTTTCTTTATTTCCCCCTTTCCCTCCCCCTCCCCTCCCCCCCCCGGCCCCTATCTTATGGGAAAAAGGGGTATTACGGGGATACTTGCGTCAACGTTTTGCTCGTTCTGCAGTTTGTTACTTCGGCCTTTGCCCGTTTTTGGTGGTTGTAGTATTGGCATTTTTGGGCTACGATTTTATTTAAATTTTTGTTTTTTTTTTTAAAAGTTTATTTGTTTTTTTTCTTTTTTTTTTTTTTAAGATTTGATGGTTATTGTTGTTGATTTTGTTATTTTTTTTTTTGGGTTTTTTGATTTTGTTGGTGCCGTTATCATCAAATATATTTAGTTCTTATCTTATCTTTACCATGTATTATCCATCTATTTTTGATATTACTATTTTATTTATTTTTTTTCAATCCCATTCTCAGTAAATTTACATTTTTGAAACATTTAATCCTGCTCTGATACAAGCTGATATAATTATATAATAAAGATTATTTCACGAATGTTAGAAACTTTATAGACAAGTGGTCTTTATCGACAAGTTGGAGGTCAATTTAATATTTAGAACTAATAAAATATTACATATAATATATCAAGTCCAACATTGTAGACAGGTCTCTATAAGCGATCGCTAATGTAGGTTTGACTAAAATAACACTTCTGCTTTTTATTCTGTTTAGAATAGCTTTTTTTTTTTAATTAATAACATAATTTTTTTGTTTGTATGAATATCGTGAGTATTTCTATTGTTATACTTTTTCCTGTTATTGTTGTTATTACAGTTTTTTTTTCTGGCTTGTAAAAAGGATTTTTTTTTTCTAATGGTTATGCGGTTCTCTGTCTTTATATCACAATAGATTTTTATTACTATGTGATGATAATGATGAAATTTTGCAGTAATAACTATCATGATGATAACAGGAATAATGATTAGCATTACAAAATTGATAATGACGATAGGCGTTACCAGCTGTAGTTATAATGATAATGAGGATTATGATATTCATAAAGAC
>NC_061854.1:7133027-7138027 GCF_019202785.1 Penaeus chinensis
CTTATACCATAATCTTATCATGCCTCAGATTCTTGCAATAGTTTCGAGGGCTTGGTTAACTGCTGCCTTCGAAGACATTCACGGTATACACTATTAATGTCAAGGAACGCAAACATAAGCAAACATATACGAATGAGTACTTATTCACAAAAATATACACAATTTTGGATGTGTGTCTACCTATACATATGCAAAAATACAAACATAGATAAATAATTGAACAGACGAAAATTACAGCACAATAATATAAATGGAAATACTTTAACAGTCAAGGATATACGTAGGGAACGGTCTCAACTAGCAAGGCTCAAGGTACCGTAGCTGTGCTCTGACCCTTCCCTACTTTCTCACTGATCATTTGATTAATCTCTGGCAGGATCAAGAATTCAGAGGGCAAGGTACGTACGTACATACATACATACATACATACATACATACATACATACATACATACATACATACATACATACATACATACATACATACTTACATATATACATACATACATACATACATACATACATACATACATACATACATACATACATACATACATACATACATACAAACATACATACATACATACAGTCATACATACATACACACATACACATATGTATACATACATGTATATATATATATATATATATATACACACACACATATATATATATATATATATATATATATATATATATTATATAATATAATTAGTATATATTATATATTTATAGTATAGTATATATTTATATACTGCAATAAAACAGGTGGATGTCCTTCCCTATCACAAACACATTAATCAATCCGAGCTTCCGTGTCAGACGAAATGCTTACCATCAGTACAGCCGGACCGGAGAGAGATCATTGGCCACTGCTGACAGCCCTTGAATAAAGGTTTAACGACGCTGCCATTAAACCTTCAGTCTTCAGTCGTTGCAGTTCTCTTGATAGCACAGGTTTGAATTATGCCAAAGCCTATATTAGGGTTGGGTATTACGCGTGTCTATTGAAATAAATTAATCAGTCAGGGGTGCACCAGTGGACATTTTCTCCATTAGCATCCAGTGGAAACCAGATCAGGGTTAGGTATAAATATTGTCTACTGAATTAGATGAATCAATCAAGTGAATCAGCTAAAGTTTAACCGGAAGTCCTGTTTTCATATAGCATCAAGCTCACATCAAATCAGCGTAGGGTATAGATAGTAAAAGAGAAAAAAAAAAAAAAAAAGAAAAAAAAAAGAGAAAGAAAGAAAAGACAATCAAACAAGCAAACAAACAAACAACCCCCCACATCCCACACCCATGCACCCCCTCCCCCCCGAAAAAAGAAAAAAAAAACACTTGTCAACATACTCACCATCAGCATTGCAAAAGTCGAGGAGATTTATCTTTCCACGCAACCTGTACGGCCAATAGGTGATGTGAAAGGATCATCCCACTTCCTGCACTTAAAGGTATCCCCTTTATTTATAAGCTGAGTGCCTACATGGAGGGTATGCACGCAATTCTTTCCTCATGCACGATCCGTAGCTTTCCTCGTGTGCTTGATCCTCTCCTGTTCGATTGTGCATTTCCGGCAGCCCTTCAAACTGGAAAAAAAAAAGAGTCTACCAAAGTTTTACAGAGATAGATTGCCAGGTCGAGAAAAAAGCTGATTCTTTGGTTCACTAACCTTCATACCGTCTAATGCATTTCAATGGTGTGTATAGATAGATTGATAGATATAAAAAATATATATATATATATAAAGAGATATATAAACAAATAAATGAATAGACAAGTAGATAGCTAGTTGGCTACTAAATATGAATAGAGATATAAAATGGAAACACACCACACACACATACATATATATGTTATATATGTATATATATGTATTTATATATATAACAAAAAAAATGCAGATCCATGTGTATGCACATGCTTGCTTGCACACACATACACACACACACACACACACACACACGCGCGCGCGCGCGCATCCACACTGCGGTACACCAACAGAACATCTATCTATGTGTATATGCCTACTTACCTCGGATTTTCAGCATCTAGCCATCTGCAAATTCATCTTTGTTAGGTCATAGATTAGAGAGACATAAGGTAATCCCGGAGCTAAGCCTAGGGGCCTCTGACTGAGCTTCAGTCTCTACAGGGATTATATTGAGTGGACTGCTGTGTCGCGTGCGGTGGTTGACAGGGAGGAGCGTCGCGGATGGAAGGCCATGTGACTGCAAAGGGTGTACACGTCTTTCTCATGTGTACAGTTACGTATATATGTAGGCATGGATACTGATCCTTTGACTATTTTGTATAAGGGAGGATTTGTTTATTAAATCATAATTCATTCAATACATACATACTTATATAAAGTGTGTGTGTGTGTGAGTGTGTGTATATGTGTGTGTGTGTGTGTGTGTGTGTGTGTGTGTGTGTGTGTGTGTATGTGTATGTGTATGTGTGTGTGTGTGTGTGTGTGTGTGTGTGTGTGTGTGTGTGTGTGTGTGTGTGTGTGAGTATGATTATGCGTGCGTATGCGAAAGGGAAAAAAAAAAAAAAAAAAATAGACGTAGAAGGAGGAAACGAGAGACATACTTAAATATGCATTATACATTAAAAATTCCATACTACTACGTAAGAAAACCGAAGAAAATCCAAAGGAAACATTTCTTGGAAGAAGAAGAAGCAAATTTTCGCGAACTCGTAAATTATGCCTTAAATTGTTCATCAGTGTTTATATGTCTCGATAAACTCTTCTGAAATGTTTTGAATATTTTTTTTTTCTTTTTTGGTATATGAGACGTCAAAAAACATAACACTATATAAACAAAAAGATGGATAGCAAAGAAATGCGTAAATGTCGTAAATAATAAATAAATGTCTTTGGGACAGCAGTGAATGAAGTGCACTTAATCATTGATAATCATCTGCAATCCCAGTGTCATTAGAAATTATTATCCTTCCCTTCATCATATATTTCAACTCCTTTTCAAAACTCATGCTCGATTCAATCGTGATTCATGGCAATATCTTTATCATTACCAATACCTTTGATTTCGTATAGATGGCACCCTTACTATTATAATCAACGTCTGTAATAAAGGTTCTTTCTGTGTTATTCTGTTATATTCTGTTTACTCTACAACTTCCCTTGTCAATATGTTTCAATTTTATCATGTTATCGCCTTTCTTTTTTTCTATCTTTACATTGGTATATATGTATTTATAATCGAAGATACGTTCTGTGTTTCATATGTAAGGAGAGAGAGAGAAAGACGTAGAGAGAGAAAAAGAGAGAAAGAGAGAGAGAGAGAGAGAGAGAGAGAGAGAGAGAGAGAGAGATAGAGAGAGAGAGAGATAAAGAGACAAAGAGAGAAAGAATGAGAGAGTAGACCAAAGAACAAAAAAGTAAAAGCAGCAGAAAAAAGAAGAGGGAAAATGAACGACGAACAGAATTAGGCATTAAAAGAAAGAAAAATCACAAAGAAATTAGAACAAAAGGGGATGCCTGGTGCGTCCAGAACACACCCACATTTCAGAAAAAAAAAAAAGAGGCTTAATTAAAAATGTACCCACACACCCCTTGCATTATCTCAATTTTTTTTTTCCGGAAAGGACTAGATGATAAGGTACTTCCTACATCCATCTCAGGAAATGTAATTTGTTTCTCTAATTCACTCTAGAATTATAGTTCAACCCATACAAGGCAAGAAGGACATTAATATCTAAACAACTTAGTTCTCGTTTCATTATCTCACTATTAGCATTTCCGCTTCTTCAGTTCGTTTGATTTAATCTCTACTCTTAAATTTCCTTTATTTTCTCATAATTAATTTCCACTTCCATTAAAATTTATATTTCTATTTTAATTCCTTTTGTGCTTGAGAAAATGCATTTGGAAAAAAAAAGAAACTAATTTCACTTTCTTCATTTCTTTCTTATATCAATTTCTACTCTTCATTCCCTTTTATTTTCTCATAATTCTTTCTTCTTTACTGTACCTCTCCTCTTTCTTATCCCCCTGTCTCTTCTATTATTCCCCGTCCCCTTCTTCTCTTCCTGACTTTTCATTCATTTATCTGATTTAGTCGCCTCTTCCTTCATTTTCTCTTTCATCCTTCCCTTTTCAACACCCATTCCTGTTCTTCCTCTTTTTATCGTCCTCTTACAAATCTACATACCTCTTCCTGCCTCTCCTTTCTAACCTTTTCTGAAACGACCTCTTTTTTACCCCCTTCCTCTGTCTCTCCTTCCACTCGTCTTACTCTCGTTCTATTCAACCTTTCCTCCGGCGTTTCCTTTCTTCTTCGTTCCTTGGAAATCCTCCCTTCCTCTCCCTCTCCCCCCCTTCCTCCTCTCCTCTTACCCATTTCAATCCATTCTCTTCCCCTTTTCCTTCCCCTCTCACACTTCGTAGACGCTTTGTACCTTTTTTTCCTTTCCACTTTCTCACTCTCTAATCCCCCTCTCCCCCCTTCTCTCCTTCCTCCCTCATCTCTCCTTGCCGTCTCCAGGCTCTTACCCCCCTCCTTCCCTTCCACTCTTCTCCCCCACTCTCCCTCTCCATCCTCACTCCTTTCCTCCCCCATCTTTTTTTCTCGTCCTTCTCCAGCCTCTTACCCCACCTTCCTCCCTCACCTCTTCTCCCCCACTCTCCCTATCCAACCTCTTTCCATCTGCTTCCCTCCCCCACCTCCTCTCTTCCTTCCATCTCCAATCTCCCCCACCCCCTTCCTCCTCCACCTCTTCACACTCGTCTCTTCCTCCCCCACTCTTCCTCTCCAACCTCACCCCTTCCCTCCCCCACCTCTTCCCCCCTCCTTCTCCAACCTCATCCCCTTTCTCCCTCACCTCTCCTCCCGCACTCTCCATTTCCAACCTTTCCCACCCCCCTTCCCTCCCCCACTTCTTCTCCCCCGTCCCTCTCCAACCTCTTCCCCTCCCACCTTAATAAACTCCCCCCCCCCCCCCCTCCACAACCCACCATCTCTGCCCTGG
>NC_061854.1:7148027-7153027 GCF_019202785.1 Penaeus chinensis
GAGAGAGAGAGAGAGAGAGAGAGATTCAGATAAATAGAAAGATATAAAATCCGTATCCAAATAGATAGACAGAAAGAGGAGGAGAGATCTGTATTCAGATAGATAGATACATAGATAGATAGATAGACATATATATGTATATATATAGAAAGAGAGAAAGAGCTAGACAGAGATGATGATGACATGATTGATGATAATGACTGCAAAGTCTCTTTTATCAGCCTTACATGCCCCAAAATTTCTCCACACTCACTTCTCATTACCGCAGTTCTACTTTTAATTTACTTCCCTCTACCTCAAATATAGTCGTAATATACCCTCCTCAACTGCAATATACGCCTAACATTTTTTCATCACGATCCGTCAGTAACATCTCATCCTGGTGACAAACCAAAATGAAATAATCATTTACACAACAAGAAATAAAAAGATGATTGACATTATCTTGCCATTCAATACATGTAATGAATGGAGTAAATAATGATAATGATGACGATGAAAACGACGTTGATTTGGTGATGATGAAAATCGCTACGGTTTATATAATGATAGCATTAATATCAACAACATTAACATGCAAATTATAACGGTTAAAAGAGTCGTTCCAGAAAAAAAGCTGAACAATAATATTATATGAATATTATAATTCACTCTGGTAATTCAAAACATAAAATCGTAATTGTTCTAACGAAACAAAGCAGATGACTTTTCCTGGTATCATTGTGAATAGAAAAAATAAATATAATCACCCTTGCCTGTGATTATATTACATAGAAAACGGACGTCCTCATTATATGAATGGATAATGGTGCTCAGAAGGGTTGACTCTAAAATTCTTTCAACAACCAAACTATTTCTGTTGTGCAATATTCATTTTACTTTTATTAATATAACATAAAACATTTTTGGGAGGAAATTCATGTACAAATCTACATAAGGATTAAATCTCGAAATTCACACGCAACGAAACAATTTTAACATTGTTTTTTTTTTTCTTTAAAATACATATTTCTGATGGCCCGTTCAACTGCAAGAATATCCACATATGTTGAAATGCAGGTGAAAGAAGATATATACATATATAACCACATGTTACATTAGTACATATCCTTAATTATTACCTGATGATACTAATGAAAGTGTTTATTAATCATTAAGAGAACTGGAAAGCATTACCTATTACTGGAGGGTTAATGCATGGATTTTCATCTGTTTCGTTCATGAAAATATATCGATGAAAAGCAAAAAGGGGCACTTTTCTTACAGGGAAATGAGTACTCCTTTTTTTTATCCGATTTGTTTTTATTACTGATGCAATACCCGAAAGAGTCAGAGAATCCCGACTGAGAAATTTGCATAATTAGCTTAATCATGGTGCTAATGAGGTGAGTGAGAAAAAATCTTTAGTACTGCCTATGGCCCAATTTCACATTAGCGCTGAATACTAGCTGACTCCTATCGAGTGTTTGTAATTTGTGGATTTGTATAATTGATTTAATTAACATAATGATATAGAAATAAACACCAAATTCCGTTTCATAAGTTTTTGACTGTGTTGCTTTAATTTAACTACGTTGCTTGTGCAGATATGTAGAGCTTCTTTGAAAATAGGATTAGGCATAGTGATATGGCTAGTGTTGTTACAAAGTGAATCGTTCAACTAAATATGATTAACAGTTATATATATATATATATATATATATATATATATATATATATATATATATATGCATAGATAGATAGATAGATATACATACATATATATGTATACATATATATATATATATACATATATATATATTATATATATATATATATATACAGATAGATAGATATACTTATATATTTATACACAAACACACATACACACACATACACCCACACACACACACACACACACACACACACATACAAACATATATATATATATATATATATATATATATATATATATATATATATATATATATTATATTTGTAATTATATACATGCATATACAAATATACATACATACATACATATATATATATATATATATATATATATATATATATATATATATATATATATTTATTTATATATATATATATATATATATATATATATATATATATATATATATATACATATATATGTATGTATATATATGCCTGCGCTATGACTGCTGGCTCGAGCCCGAGATAACGGCATATCGCCTTGAGAAATCAAACGCAGGTGTCGTAGGGGAAGTCACCGCCATAGCACAAGTGATAGCGCGCCGACCCGCGGTTAATTAGGAAGGGAATCCAATCAGGCAAGGGTAGCATTGCCATATAACTTCTCAATAGTGAATAGAGAGAGGCCTATGTCCTGCAGTGGAAGATATATATATATATATATATATATATATATATATATATATATATATATATATATATATATATATATATATATATATATATATATATATATATATATATATATATATATATATATATATATACATATATATACACACACATACATATCTGTATGTATATATATATATAGATAGATAGATAGATAGATAGATACATCGATAGATTGATATATGTATATAGATAGATAGATAGATAGATATATAAATATGTATATATATGTATGTGTATATAAATGAGCATTAATTATTTATATATACATATATATATATATACATATAAATATACATATATATATACATACGTATACATATATGCATACATATATACATATATACACATATTCAAGAGAGATTCAGAGAGAGAGAGAGACATGCACACACGGAATTTAAATTTTCACCATTCTAAGGTTCAATTTGAAACAGAGTAAATAAGGGGGCATTTATGAGGAGAAAGAATTCGTAAGGATATATAGATAATGAGGCTATAATGCCCTGCATGGCACTAAAAGGGATCTCAAAAGATAACATCCATATCCTTGACTTTAGCACAGGAAAGTACAAAAAGTGTAGCATGTACAAGGAATGTACAGTGGAAACGAAGACAAAGAGAGTATTTTTTTCGTACGTAATGAAGGAGACAGTATCATTGACACGGGAACGCAGAGGAATTTTAGGAACGCCAGACTTAATTAAGACTTAAAGCCGTATTTTAAGTCCCTACCGCGAAATAACGCTTACAACATCACATGACTTGCATCTAAGGTGGCTGTGTTTGTATGAACAGTATGGCAAAGTTTAGGCAAATTCATCCAAATTATTGGGTCATTCGATTTTTTAAGTCGGCGGTAAAGACGTAAATTACTTGTCATCAATACTCTGTATAAGATAAAATAAAATGTTTTAAGGAAATCATGGATTCTTGCCTTATCTTGAGTTTGTTTAGCATATTTTATTCGTCTTTATCAAACCTTTATAATCTCGTAAAAATATATATTTTTTTTACTGAATGGCAGTAATAGTTACTTTAGTTTCTGAGTCTGTTTAAGCAAAAGAAGGTAAAAAAAAAAAAAAAAAAAAAAAAGAGAGAAGAATAGACAAGGTAGACAGAACAAAAAAATATATATATATATAAGTCTATTTATCTTCTATCTATATATCTTATTATCTATCTTTCTTGCCTTGAGATATCAAACTTGAACGAATATACAATATCAATATACAGAATAACAAAGCTGATGCAAACAATTTGAAATAATTGGGTAAATATGCAAGACATATATCTATTTATAGTAAATTTATCAATTTACATCCCCAACCCTCATTTATGTAAAATTATTTGTGTTACTTGCATATTCAGAAAGTCAATTTAAAGTTCTAGGTCCACCCCTTCCCCCCCACACACACTACACGTGAACCCTTAAAAAATCATGATCCAAAAATTATAATGCTATTCAGGCAGCATAATAAGAGTAAAAAATATAAGTCATATAGAGAAGTGATATCGTTCTCCCTCGAAAGTAAGAAAAAATCCTCTTTTGATGAAAGAAAAACGAAACTCCAATAAATACTATATATAGAGGTATTAAGCTCATTACTGAAGGATACAAAAGAATTGCCTGTATAAGGATTTTGATATTTTTAGCCATTTCGTCATTTTGAAACAAGACTCTGGGAAAGAATGTACAGTCGCGGGCAAGATTCTTCGTATGCCTCTAAAACACCTGGTAAGTTAGAATGTTGTATTTTGGTAAGGGTGCTTGTAGGAGTGGTTGGTTACTAATTACACTGTTCCCCTATTAATCATTTGGTTAACGTGTAGTGTTTGCTATAATGTATTACGGTTTAACTCTTTTTTTGATCTTTTTATTATTGTTTGATATGATTCGAGTGGCGACTCGGGCCTATCTCTAGACACCTATACGATTAAATGTATTAACTTGACTGGTCACTCTAAAATTTGAAGGATCTTGTGTTCTGCAAACTGCTGTGCTAACAAGTCCATGTACTTGATATTTTGTAGCATTAAAGGTTCTCTGGAATTGAATAATATAATCTTGCGATACTGAATCATGGCTGCTTCGATTGATTATTCGAAATACTTTTTTTTGTTATTTTTTTCTTCGACACAAAACAAATCCATCCCCAAACATCAAAGGCTGTAAAGCCATCAATGGCTGCCAGGTAAATATGGTAACTTGCGTACAGGGTATTTCCAGCAATGTAACATATCGCCGAATGAACTTCCTCGAGAAACTGATGGTCATCAGGTAAACAAAGTTCTTAATTGTGTTTATAAAATTTAGTAGTGGCTTCATTGACAGTATTTCTACAAAAAGAACCAAGAATCAAAGAATCAAATGTTAGAAGGATTCCAAAGAGAAGAAAGTACTAGCCTATAATATCCAAGACTCTCTTTATGGAGATGTTGATATTGTACTGAATAAGTAAGGATATCAGAAAAGGACCACCCTTTATTCCCAGACACCAAAAATAAACTTCCCCTATGGTGTAGCATTGCCTAACTGGAGAATTTCGACAGGAGTATGTACAAAATTTAAAATGATTTTCCAGATTTATTAACTTTGGTCATTATTTAACAAT